>NC_056725.1:1296591391-1296653891 GCF_019279795.1 Protopterus annectens | reverse complement strand
TTGATGTTACTGATGTGTTCAGAGATACGTATTCTTAAAGGTCTGGACGTTTGTCCCACATAAAAGGAACCACAGTTGCAAGAGGCCAAATAAATAATCCAATCACTTGAACAATTGGAAAAAAAGTTAAGGTCAAAAACCTTGGGACAGTTACGACTGGAGAGTTGTTTGGACTTGTTAATGTATTTACAGTTGGTACAATGTCCACATGGAAAGCAACCATGTAACGGTTCACCAGATAATGTTGTTTGTAATAAATCGTGTGTATTGTTGTCCCTGTGTTTATAGTGATTGAAAAAAAAATTAAGGTTTTTACCTTTCTTGTAGGAAAATAGACAATTGTCTGGAATGATACTGGTGATATCAGAGTCACATTGAAGAATGTTCCAATGCCTACGTACACTTTGGATGAGGCGGTTGGAATTGCGGGCATATGTAGTCGTGAGTCTAAGGGGTTGTGATGGCTTTTTGTTATGTGTCCTGTATGTGAGTAAGTCTGATCTCTCCATAGAGCTGACGTTGTTGCTGGCCATGGATATGTCACCACTCTTATAACCACGAAGTTTAAATCTAGTGGTTAGATCCGATTTATGTTTCAAATAGGTAGTATCATCTGAACAGATGCATTTAGCACGTATAAATTGTGACTCTGGGATATTGCGTGCTATGTGCGGTGGATGGTAGCTGGTGGCATGTAAGATGGAGTTGTATTCTGGAAACTTTCTATATATCTCTGTACATAGAGTATGATCCGAAGACCTCTGAATTAATACATCCAAAAATGTGATAGTATCACTATCAAAATTGACAGTAAAATGCAATCCCCATGCATTATTGTTTAAGTAAGTGACAAATTCCATTAATGAACATTCGTCCCCCTTCCATACCAACCAAACATCATCAAGGTAACGTCTCCATATATCAATCTGTGACAAGAAAATGTTTCTGTCCCTGTCGTATATAATATGATTCTCCACAAAAGCCATGAAGAGATCAGCATATATGGGGGCAAAGGAAGCCCCCATAGCTGTCCCTTTGGTTTGCCAGAAACATTGTTCTTTGTAAATTACTCGTGAGAACGTATTGTGCTATGTGGTATGCTTTTTGATAATTTAAATAAGCATCTTAGATCACTGAGATCTAATATCTGGCACAGCAAATTATTTAAAGCTTACCAGACTGCAGGAATCACCCCAAGGGGGCTGCGTATACGCACCATTCCCCATGTGACAAATGCTGATGATGAACTCAATCAACAATGGTTAAAGATTCAACAAGAAGCCACTATGGCCTTTGTTGTTGAATTATACAAGTTTCACAACAGGGCCATTGACAAAGAATTGGAGGAGATCAATGTTTTGGTTGGCAAACTTAAGGTTTATGAGCAGGAACCGTTCTTTAAGAAATCATTAAATAATGTAGCTTCGGATTTACGGAAGCTTGATGCTGAACTTAAATCCAGAAAAACCGAAAAGTTTACTAGGGACCAGGAGGACTACAAAAGGGGTACCCCATTTTTATCTAACACTAAACACGTCAGGTTTACCACTACTCCATATAAACCTACCAACAAGAGGAAACGACCTAGGTCAATCCTAAGAAGGCATGATATGGAGACCACTTCCTCTTTTGAGGACACTTCATCATGCACTGATAATGAATCTCCAGCAGTCTCAGGGTCACCATCTCCAAAAAGAATACCAGGGTCCACCCCTTTAGGCCTAAAATCAAGCGGGGCGGGCGCAAACACTGTAGAAATAGAGAACATTCAGGGTCTACTGAACATTGCTTTGGCGAAATGAATACACCACATTATAATGTTTTAAACCTGTCAGAATTTGAATTATCTCCCACACAGACCAGAATGTTAAATAAAGGCCTTACATTCATCCCAGGCTTTACTGTGTCCGAGGAGTCATTTGCTCAAGATGTTGTTAGTTTCTGTCGCCTTTTGAATTTAAAATTGTTTTTTTTTGGTGATTCAGATTCTACTTATAACCATGACAGGTTTACATATCACAAATCCAATTTTTCCCCACCAATGCATCCGATGGTCCTGCAGTTCCAGAACAGCGTACTGAAGATTTACATTTCTTTGGTTCAGACATTCCATTAAAACATAATTTATCTTTCAATGAAAAACAAGCTATTTTGGAACTGCAAAACAGTAGGGATATTGTCATTATTTCAGCTGACAAAGGTGGTGCTGTGGTCGTCCTCAATTGGGTTGATTATGACAATGAGGCCATGCGACAACTTAATGATGAAAGATACTACTCGCATATGTCTATAGACCCAACCACTATGTTTAGTAAACAGATTGAAAGGTATTTACAACAAGCAAGGGAGGATGCAATCATAACCAATGATATCATGAATCACCTTCTGGTCAATGACCCAATAACTCAGTACATCTATTTTTTACCGAAAATCCACAAAGATCTTTCCCATCCACCAGGCAGACCAATTGTATCTGGCAGGGGATACATCACAGAGCCTCTTTCATTATTTCTGACCAATCATCTAAAACCTTTGTTACCCAATATTCGATCACGCTTACAGGACACCACAAACTTCCTACAGATTATTTCTGACACACAGCTTGAGCCTGGTTGGCTATTATGCACATTGGATGTAAGTGCCCTGTATACTAATATTCCGCACCAAGATGGATTAAATGCATTAGCTTATTGGCTCGAAGTCTCAAACTTGTACAGCTCGGACTTCAATGCCTTCTTGGTTGGTTTAGCCCAATACGTTCTCACGAGTAATGTCTTCTATTACAAAGAACAATGTTTCTGGCAAACCAAAGGGACAGCTATGGGGGCTTCCTTTGCCCCCATATATGCTGATCTCTTCATGGCTTTTGTGGAGAATCATATTATATACGACAGGGACAGAAACATTTTCTTGTCACAGATTGATATATGGAGACGTTACCTTGATGATGTTTGGTTGGTATGGAAGGGGGACGAATGTTCATTAATGGAATTTGTCACTTACTTAAACAATAATGCATGGGGATTGCATTTTACTGTCAATTTTGATAGTGATACTATCACATTTTTGGATGTATTAATTCAGAGGTCTTCGGATCATACTCTATGTACAGAGATATATAGAAAGTTTCCAGAATACAACTCCATCTTACATGCCTCCAGCTACCATCCACCGCACATAGCACGCAATATCCCAAAGTCGCAATTTATACGTGCTAAACGCATCTGTTCAGATGATACTACCTATTTGAAACATAAATCGGATGTAACCACTAGATTTAAACTTCGTGGTTATAAGAGTGGTGACATATCCATGGCCAGCAACAACGTCAGCTCTATGGAGAGATCAGACTTACTCACATACAGGACACATAACAAAAAGCCATCACAACCCCTTAGACTCACGACTACATATGCCCGCAATTCCAACCGCCTCATCCAAAGTGTACGTAGGCATTGGAACATTCTTCAATGTGACTCTGATATCACCAGTATCATTCCAGACAATTGTCTATTTTCCTACAGGAAAGGTAAAAACCTTAATTCTTTTTTCAATCACTATAAACACAGGGACAACAATACACAGGATTTATTACAAACAACATTATCTGATGAACCGTTACATGGTTGTTTTCCATGTGGACATTGTACCAACTGTAAATACATTAACAAGTCCAAACAATTCTCCGGTCGTAACTGTCCCAAGGTTTTTGACCTTAACTTTTTTTCCAATTTTTCAAGTGATTGGATTATTTATTTGGCCTCTTGCAACTGTGGTTCCTTTTATGTGGGACAAATGTCCAGACCTTTAAGAATACGTATCTCTGAACACATCAGTAACATCAAACAAAAAAGAATGCATAATGCCCTTTATAAACACCAACTAGTTCACCCAACATCCAATTTCATTTTCATTATTATTGACACAATATTTGGAAACAGGGCAAACAAAACAGGATGGCACTCTATATTAAATATCAAAGAAAAGAAATGGATCATCAGACTGGGAGGGTTATTCCCCCAGGGACTTAATGAACACCTTTAGGGCTCAACCAATAGGATGTCTGCTTATTAGATAAATACAGCTTTGTATGTCATGATTTTTGTACACTGAAGAAGGCTGTGCTTTGCCAGCCAAAACCGGTTTGTTACTGCTGTATTTGCTGTGATTATGTTCACTTAATACAAGATTTTTATTTTCTAGTCACTGTTTGCTGGCTCTCAATTTTTTGGGATATCAACAACACATATTAATTGGCTTGTAGTGGTATGGATATTGAATTCCTGTAGTCTGTAAATAGTGATCACTAAGGAAGGTGTTTGTACTCTCAATCAGCCACGCAGTGAACATTCGGAGTTTCATATCACAATTGTTTTATTTATTCTTTTTTTTTTGGTAGCTTAGTCAGTCAGGGAGAGCAGGCAAGCATGTCAGCAGAGGAGTATGGCAAGCTGACAAGGAGCCAGTTGACTGAGATGTGCCAGGTTAAAGTACTGGTGCATGCCAACCTGACTAAAGCAAAAATCATTGCAGTTTTAGTCACAGCCACACCACAGAATAGCAACTAGGAGGACAATCAGACTGCCCTTGGAGATGTACAACTCTCAGCAAATGGACAATTCAACCTTTCCACACAGGAGTTAAAAATCCATCTGGAGTTAGAGACTTGAACTGGAGGCCAAACATTTTGGAATAGAATCAGTAGAGAGACTGTGGCAGGAGAAACAAATGGAATTAGAAGCAGCAGTGAGACTGAGACATCTGGAAGCTGAAGAGAATGAGAGGCAGAGGCAACATGAGAAGGAGATGCTGATTCTTCACTAGAGTCATGGAGGTAATGGGTAACCGAACCCCAGAAGCAACAAAGGTCAGTAAATTTCTTCCACAATTTACAGAGAGGGATTTTTATTTATTTATTTATTTTTTTTATTTTATTTACATTTGTTTACCGAGAGTGTCTGACTGGACATAGGTCCATTTTCAGCGGAGGCCCGAGGAGAAAAGCTCCACAGTTAAAATATACAGACAGTAGTTACATTGGATTTACATAGCGATTAACAATTTGATTAACATAGCAATTAATTACAAACATAGTTACAGATGAAGAACATAGAACATCAGTAGACAACTAGAATCTTTATCTGCGAAGTAAATAACAGATAGGATAATTTTGATAGTTTCATTCATATGCTTGAAAGGGTATGTAAACAGTATAATGTTGACCAAGGGCTCTGGGTATGGTTCCTGACCCCCTTACTCTATGGTATAGCTGTAACTGCTATTTCTAAATTGTCTGACACTGATTGCTTAAATTATAATACTGCAAAAAAATGGCTTTTAGAATCGTTGAAGTTAACGCCTGAAGCGTATAGGAAAAAGTTTTGTGAGCATAGACGCAAAGCACATGAAAGTGTGTGT
This sequence comes from Protopterus annectens, assembly GCF_019279795.1. Lineage (NCBI taxonomy): Eukaryota > Metazoa > Chordata > Ceratodontiformes > Protopteridae > Protopterus > Protopterus annectens. The sequence continues at coordinate 1,296,648,473 of NC_056725.1, read as the reverse complement.
GAGTATACTGCTGAACTAAGCACTTATTTTCATAGGTGGGTGAGTGGATGTCAGGTCACCATTTTTGAAGGGCTGGCAGACATTTAGGTAAGGGAACAAGCCCTTAGCACTTTGCCTGAGAACATGAGAATCTGATTAGCTGATAGGCAGTGCAGTACTGCAGATGAGTTCGGGAAGAAGGGAAACCTGTACCTAGCAGGCAGGACATCACTGCACAGGAAAGGTATACACAGTGCTGCTCATGGGTCTAAGAGAACCCATGGTGGGCAGCCCAGACTGCCCCAATAGAGTTTGCCAGTAGCAGGAGAAACCACTAGTCCAGGTACATGTCCAGGACCAAGGGTTAAATGTTTTAAATGCAGCCAGTGTGGCCATGTAGCATATAGATGTCCACAGAGGCAAGATGGGGAACAAAAGGTGGGACAACCAGTAAGTAGGAATGACAAAATGCCAGCCGTAAGTTGTCTTGAGACAACAAGGGTACCAAACTACCAAAATAGGGTATATCCTATCTTAGTAAATGGGAAAGAGGCCACTGCTGAGAGAGACACAGCCTCTGACCTATGGTTAAAGAGGAGCAATACTTGCATGGGCAGTCTACTCCAGTCAGAGCTTTAGGAGGGACCCCATTCCAGATACTTTTGGCTACAGTTTACCTTGACTGGGAGGGTGGAAAAGGAAGCCAAGCAAGTAGGTGTATTTGATGATATCCCTGTAGATGTCCTGATAGGGAATGATTTTGATAATGCAATACCATGTGTGCATGAAGTTACATGCAGTCAGGCTTGGAGACAAGCATGTGGGTCTGGTAGCCTGGGGGAGATCCAGAAAGACCACACACTTGCAGCCAGGACAGGTGAGGTGGTTCATTCAAGGAGGGAGCTACCCTGTAACAGTGAGACTGAAGGTGAGCCATAGCTGCTTGTGAATACTGATGCTCCCTTGGACAGAGTGACTGCAAGGGCAGAGGTGAATAGTAGTACCTAGGCTGACAGTGAGGCACCACTGTCAGGGAATACCAGTCTTACTCTGGAAAGGGAGCTGGGAAGGGTTACCAACAGAGAGTTTAGACAGGCTCAGCTCTCAGACCCTACATTACAAGGCCTGAGGGAGGTAGCCAGTGAGACACCTGATTCTCAAGGGAAGGGAGGATCTGTATACTGAGACAAAGGGTTACTGTATAGAGAGTAGACCCCTGAGGGAGGGCTATAGGTTGAGAGAATACAGCAGTTGGTAGTGACCAGAGCCTACCAGCTGACACTTCTAGCCATAGCCCATGATATTCTCTTTGCAGGTCATATGGGCATAAAATGTACAAAAAGACATATTATGCAGAACATTTATTGGCCTGGGATTTCCGGAGCTGTAACAGCATATTGCAGGACCTGTGAGCAGTGCCAAAAGGTAGGCAGTGCAGGAGACAAGGTGAAAGCTCCTTTGATCACTTTGCCTGAAATTGAGGAGCCATTTCAGAGGGTAGCTATGGATATTGTGGGGCATCTGAGTACCCCAAGTTCCACATGGAAAAAGTATATCTTAGTGGTAGTAGATTATGCTACCAGATACCCTGAGGCGGTGGCGCTGTCCTCCGTTGAGATATAAAAGGTGGCAAATGCCTTGTTAGAGATTTTCAGCAGGGTAGGTTTCCCAAAAGAAATACTGACTGACAGAGGTGCCAATTGCATGTCAGACCTGCTGGCTTGTCTGTGGAAGCACTATGGGGTAAAGTACCTAAAGACCACCCGACCACCCCAAACTCTACACTCAAGTCCATGCTACAGGCATTTGCAGAACAGTTCAAGAGGGAGTGGAATAAATATTTGCCCCATCTGTTGTTTACTTACTGCAAGGGGCCCAAGGAATACACAGGTTTTTCACACTTTCAGTTGATGTATGGGCATAGGGTGGGGGGACCTCTAGATTTGTTTGAGATAAGTGGGAGGATGAATGTGAATCCCACAAGTCTGTTATGGCATATGTCCTAAACCTCAAGACAAGGCTCAGGGAACTCATGGGCTTGGCCCAGGAGAACCTGGCAGAAGCCCAACAGCAGAAAAAGGTCTGGTATTACAGGAATGCTCAAGCTAGAGAGTATGCTTTGGGGCAGCAGGTAATGATTCTCATTCCTGTCAGACACAACATGCTGCAGACAGCATGGGAGGGACCCTGGTGGTAAGAAATGTCAGTTATGTTAACTACATGATAGAATTGCTAGGTAGGGGCATAAATTGTACCATGTTAACATGATTAAAATTTTCTCTGACAGGGAGGCCCTTGTGCTGAGTATTTGCAGTGGATGGCAGGAGGAGTGTGAGGGGGATCTGGTGACTGATCTCCTCAGTGAGGCTGAAACCGACACCTCAGTGGAAGGGGTAGCAATGTCCCAGCAGCTATCCCCTACCCAGGTTTGAGAAATCCAAGCAGTGTTACAGGAGTTAGGGGACAAGTTCTCTGGGAAACCAGGGTACACCTACCTGGTGCTGCACCTGGTGGAGACAGGATCCCAAAGGACTATTAAACAGGTGCCTTATAGGGTGCCTGAGAGAATCAAACAGATAGTGAGGGAGGAGATAACAGGAAATGTTGGAACTCGGGGTAATCCAGAAGTCCAGCAGTCCCTGGGCCTCCCCAGTGGTGCTGGTAAAAAAGAAAGATGGCAGCACCAGGTTCTGTGTGGACTACAGGAAGTTAAATAGTCACACAAAATCAGATTCTTACCTCATGCCTAGTATAGATGATGCCCTAGAGCAGCTGGGTGGGGCTAAGTATATTACTACTACTGATCTTACCAAGGGTTCCTGGCACTTGCCCTTGACTCCCAGTGCTAGAGAGAGGTCAGCTTTTGTGACTCTTTTTGGCTTGTATGAGTTCATGAAGATGCCCTTTGGGATGAAAAATGTCCCAGTGACTTTCCAGAGGCTGGTGGATTGTATCCTAGCAGGAGCAGGGTATTTTGCCTTTGCTTACCTAGATGATATTGCCATTTATACCCATTCCTGGCAGGAGCACCTTCAGCATGTCATGGAGGTGCTGGGCAGACTACAGAGGGCAGGGTTGACTATTAAGCCCAGTAAGTGTTAGGTGGGTATGGCAGAGGTCTCCTACCTGGGACATAGAGTGAGGAGTAGTAAGATCAGGCCAGAACCTGCCAAAGTGGAAGCCATTCAGGCATGGCCTGCCCCTGGTACCAAAAATCAGGTGAGAGCAGCAGGATACTACAGAAGGTTTGTCCCCAAGTATAAGTACCATAGCTGTACCTCTCGCAGACCTGACAAGGAAAAACAAGCCAGATAAGTTAGTCTGGGTCACAGCATGTGAGCAGGCATTCCGGAAGCTTTAAGGTGCATTTGGGAGGACCCCCTGTGTTACCTGGTCCAGATTACAGCAAAGAATTTGTTGTGCAGGTGGATGCTTTAAAACATGGGGTGGGGGGCTGTACTCAGCCAGGTTTATTCAGAGGGAGAAGAGCACCCAGTGGTATAGCTCAACCATAGGCTCCAACCCAAGAAGGAATGCTATGCAGCTTTAGAAAAGGAATGTCTAGCCCTAGTGGGGGCTTTGCAGAAACTTCATCTTTATCTGTATGGAAGGAAATTCACTGTAGTTACAGACCACGATCCCTTAACATGACTACATATAGCCAGTCAGCAAATTGCCAAGTTACTAAGGTGGAGCCTAGGATTGCAGGCATATGATATGACAGTGCAGCACTGCAGTGGTGTTAGCAATGCCAGTGCAGATGGGCTGTCAAGACAGGGAATAGGGTGAGTTATTCTCAGATAGGCAACCCTCTCAAGCAGAATTTCTCAAGGGACACTTGATAAAACAACTAGCTTGAGTTTTGAGCGGGGAAGAAATGTCACACTGCCAGCCAAGCTATTGGGAATTTTGTAAATAATTCTGTGTCATTTGTGAATATTGATATGATTTAGACAGAAGTGTGGGTAAAGTACTGAGCTAAAATGTAACCACAGCATGCCCTATTGGAATAGAACAGGAATGTACTTGCACTATTGTGACTGTTTAGAAGTATATGTTTAATGGAAACTGGAACACAGGAGGTTAACTTGAAAAATTCAGAGCGAATAGTTGAAATTATATATTTTTTTATATAATTGCTGGGCCATAAACAGGTTCTCTCAGTTTCATTGCAGTAGCAGACACTCTGTCTAGAGCTAGAAGTGTTTTGTATTGTCTTGAAAGAAAAGTAATTACTAGGTTTGAGATGTAGAAGTGTTTTTATTGTTTTATGACTTCCAGGATCTGCAAAAGTCTGACAGATGTTTATTTTCACAGAGATATGTTAAATGCTACCAACTGCAGTGGGGGTTTAGCCTGGGAACTGAAGTCAGGTGACAAAAAGTGATGTCATCCAAGCTAACCCAGCAGTAATATTTGATAAGAACTCTCTCAGAGAGAGATTGTGCATTTTGTATCTGTCTTTTGACTTGACAACATCCACTCATCACCACTTCTACCTGCATGTTCTGTAAGTTTCTAGGGAATAGTAACGCTACATATAGTAAAGTATAGCTTGGATGTTTCCTTTATTTATTTGAGACTGTCCTGCAATGTTGTTTTAAATATTTCCTGTGATTTTGAACTTTGATGTAACTGATTACTTACTGAGTATTGTCTTGTTCTTTTATTATTTATTATTAAATATATTTAAACCATGTAATTGTGACTGGTCTGTCTAGAGATATTTATGCTCCTAGAGTACTTGCATATATATATGGTGACACTGTACAGGCCATTTCTAAATAGCCTTGCGCTTGGTCAGAACTGCCATTTGGATTAATAGTAACATTACACAATAGGATTGGTCACCCTTTTGTTAAGGGCCTTAAAGTAGCTGATAAGAGTTGGCTGGTGGCAGTGAAAACTACTTTACAGTCTCAGCAGAAGGGAGCATACCTAGTAAACATGTGACAGCCTTCCCAGGTGTGTGTGTCTGTGTTTGTATATAAATCAAACCTCAAAAAGTGTGTGTGTGTGTGTGTGTGTGTGTGTGTGTGTGTGTGTGTGTGTGTGTGTGTGTGTGTGTGTGTGTGTGTGTGTGTGTGTGTGTGTGTGTGTGTGTGTGTGTGTGTGTGTGTGTGTGTGTGTGTGTGTGAGCTACTTTGGCAGTGACATGAAGCACTGGTTGGACATAGAGGGTTCTGGAGGTTTTGGCTTGGCCACTTAGCTGAGATCTCAACCCTATAGCTCTGCCAGTGGAGAGTCTTATAGGGGATCTGTAGAAAGAGGGAGAAAGCAGCCCCAGACTGATTGTGGTCTCTGTGTGCTCTTAAGGGAAATTGCACTTTACTGTGTGTACTTGTCATCTTCCCAGTGTGTACATTCCCCACTGCTGCCAGTGGTGAGGATTGAGGCTTCATGATTACTGGGCCAGTGCTGGGGCATCATAGCTTTCACTTCACAACCTTGTTACTCCTTCTTCCTCATTTGAGTTTCTTCGTAACCTTAGATTTAAAAGATGTATACATCATATTCTATTCATCTAGGTTCCAGTCATTTCTTAAGATTTTTTTGTGTCAAATCATGTTATCAGTTCTTTGCCTTATCGTTTAGACTCTGCACTGCTTCAAAAGTGTTCAGAAACTGTCTAACTCCTGTGATAGCCCACTGCAGACTGCAAGGTGTACACATTTTTCCACATCTAGATGCCTTCCTCATCTTTGCTGAGTCTTTTTCAAAGTGTCAGGGATCTTCTATACAGGCTGGGATTTCAAGTGAACATTCAGAAGTCTTTTCTGACTCCTTCTCACAGGAGTGTTCTTCTGGAGTATCTGCTGGACAACTCAGTACAAAGATCTTTTCTTCCACAGGAAAAAATATATTGATATTTAGATATGTTACTTAGGTTTTCCACACAGACATCTGTCTTAGCTAGGGAATTCCTCAAGATTCTGGGTCTCATGGCATCCATGATTCTTATGATACCTCTTTGAATATTCCAGATCAGAAAGATAAAATGCTGTCTAAAATATCTATGGTTCCAGCATCAACACCCAGTGACTTTTCAAATTCCAGTCTTATTAGTTGTAAAAAGGGAGATCATGTAGTGGTGACATCACATCACTCAGAATTCAAGTCTCTGATTATATTTCCTATTCCAAAGCAGTCAGACACAACAAATGCTCCAGACCTTGCTTGGGGAACAGTGTCAATGAGCATAAAAGTGCAGGGTCTTTTGGACTAAAAAAGAGACCAAAACACACAAGCATAAAGTAGATGCTAGCTGTTATAAATGTTCTCAATTGTCTGAATCAAATGTGGTCCCCAGGGCATCCTCAAGTGTTTACAGACAACATAATAAGTGATGTGGTACATAAACAAGCAAGACTAGCCGTGTTAGCAGGGAATATACCTTTACAGAACAGTCTCACTCTCCAGGCATCTTATATACAATCAGAGTAAAATTATTTAGCAGACAAGCTGAGCAGGATCAAGACAGACCATTGTGAATGGAAACTAGATCAGGGGATTTTCCAAGAGCTGAACCACTTGTGGGGAACACCTCAGGTAGACCTTTTTTCTTACTCCCTAAACAATAAACTGGTAAAATTCTGTTTCATAGCTCCATGCATAAAGGGATAGAAGACAGATGCCTTATCTTTTCCTTGGACATGAATGTTCCTGTATGCTTTTCCAACCTTTCCAGTGATTTCCAAGGTACTTCTGAAGATTCAGAAGGAATTCTCAAAGATCATTATCATGATTCCTGTTGAGCCAGGCAACAGCATTTCTTCCTTTTTTTGAAATTGACCAAGGGCAATTACCACCAGGTTCCTCACAGGCTGAATTTACTCACACATTAAGGGTGTTTGGTACATTCCATACCCTAACAACTACAACTGACAGTCTGTGTGCTAGGGTCCTAATACGTTTTAGGCTGCTGTTTTCTGAATATGTACAGCATATATTAATGGAGCCAAGAAAGCCTGCTATTAGAAAGTCATACATTAGCAAAAGGTTTTCCAGTTGGTGCCAGCAAAAGAATCAGCAACCATTCAGGGCTGGTGTTTCTCTGGTTTTACAGTATTTATGCGAGTTCCTGTCCTATGACTTATATTACTCCTTAATCAAGGTTCATTTGTCAACCATATTGTCATGTGCCTCTTTCAGTATAGTCTCATGTGAAAATGAAAAGGGGTTCTGCATAAAAAGCCTCCCAGAAAACAAGTGGCTTCTCCTTGGGATCTTAATTTTGTGTTACAGAAGCTACCACTTACTCCATTTGAACCAGTTCATCAGGCTAACCTGAGACTCTTTAACATGGAAATCAGTTTCACTCATTTTTCTGACTTCTACAAGAAGAGTATCTGAATTGTAAGCTATCATGGTAGTCAGCCTTATCTTATTTTCCACAAAGACATGGTTTCTTTGAAAACTAATGCTTCCTTTATGTCAAAAGTGGTATCCAAGTGTATTTTAAGCCAGTCCTCTCCCTATATTCTATGCAAAATGTATAAACGAGGGAGAAAGTATAATTCATTCCTTGGGTGTCCGCAGACAACTCCAGTACTCTGCTGGCAGAACAAAATCTTTCAGAACTTCTGATCAGTTGTTCATTCCTTGTGAAAGTAAGAAGAAGGGGCAACCTCTGTCAAAATAGACTATTTCCAAATGGTTGTCTCAAGCTATTAGTTTTGTTACTCCCACCACAACAAAACTATTCCAGGTGAGGTCAAGGCTCACATAACCAAGGCCTTGGTCTCATCTATGGTTGTTTGGAAAGGGATGGGCTCAAGAAGCATTCTAGAGTCAGCAACTTTGTCCTCTGTGCATACTTTTAACAAATCAGTATAAACTAAATTTCTTCTATACGTCTAGGACAGGCTTTGGTTGCATAATTCTCCAGGGGCTTCTGGACCCTTCCCCTTCTTCCTCTTAGTTCTTTTAACCACTGGTAATCTGCCAATGCAGTTTAGGCCCTTGCAGCAGTGATCATAATAATGAATATAATAAAGCTGTGTAAATAGATTTACCATGACTGTAGATATTCAAATAATCACTGATGCAGTAGATTCTTCCTCCCTCCTTCCCTTACTGTTTTATGCTTTTTTGTTGCCAGGGTGTGGATATTATTTTTTCTTTTTCTAGAAATGTCCACAGGTCTTAGCCCCCCTCTCTCAGTTGACATGAAAGCTCTGAAGGGATTGGCACGCAGACTTGTCTTTTTAATCTGCTCTGCTTCTGCTAATAGTTTGGGCATGTGGAAGGTGCCCAGAAGCTTCGAAAGTTGTGTGGCTCTTATATCTTGTGCAAGATATAACCCATTTAGCTTAGGCTACTGCAGCAGTGCCCATTCTAATATCTACTGTTATGGTAAGTTTACTTACATAACTGTAAATCTGATGTTGTTGCCTTCATTTGCTCTTCAACCTATGGGTTTCTGATCCAACTTGGCCATATAGAGCTCCTCCCCTACTCATGATGCTCCTCTCCTCCAAATGCCCAGATCTTGTTTGCCGCATTTTGCTTAGCATCGGGTTCTCTTCCTTCTGAGCTCCTCAGTGGATTCTGTTTTTTAGTTACACTGCTTCTTCTTAACCTCCACTCTGTTTTTCACCATTCTTTGTCAGGGAAAGAGTTGTTTTGTGGTCTCTTTCCTCCCCTTCCCTACCCCATCCCGTCCGACTGTTTAGCTAGATATATTTAATTAACTATTTATATATAGTATTTTCATTGTCTTTTAGTATATAAAAATGTAGACAGGAGTCCTTTCTTTAGTGGTGTGTTTAGTTTTCAGGCCAGTTTGCTTGTAACTTTTTGTATTCCTTGTTCTTGTGATTGTTGTTGTTGTTAGAGTATGGCCAATCCTAAAACCACTGGGTTTAAAAAGTGTAGTACTTGTGACCACAAGATCCCACTTTCTGATGCACATGCTGAGTGTGTTGTTTGTTCAGGGGCAGCTCATCTTGACTCTGCTTGTACTGTCTGTGCATGTTGTAACCAGAAGGCACTTACTAACCTCCGGAACAAACTCATTTAGAAGGGACTTCTTCCAAGTTCTTCCTCTTCAGCCACCCTTTCCACTTCAGGGGTTCAGCCCCCCTCTAAGAACAAGGATAGAAAGAGATCCACCAGCAGATCTTGCCACTCCGGGGATCCTCCTGCCAAACTTTTGAGGTCCTCAGAGCTGACTGTTTCAACTCCAATAGTCATTTGAGCCTCCCCTCCTTCCTGGAGCCATAGTTTCTCCTATGAATCTGTGTCTTTGAGAACTAAGTCCCCTCTTTTGCAGCACCCTAGGCCCTCTTCCAGGCCTGCTTCGGTGGCTTCCTGTGGTAGGTCCTCCCATAGTCTCTCCAAAGCCAAGCTGGACAGTATGATGGTGAAATTCCTCAAGGCACAAATCTAGCTGGGGATCTTGCCTGCTCCGTCCCCTCCTGGATCCACGAGCCTTCACTCTGATTGCTACATCTTCGATCTCACCCCAGATTTCGTAGTTATGAGGTCTGAGCCTTCCTGGAGCTGAGATGTCGGATCTGACAGGTGTGGTTACCTCCACTTCAAATTTCTCCCTGTTTCATCTGGCTCCAATGGTTTTGGAGCCTAATGATTCTTGGAGCCGTAGCTTCAGCGCCGGGTCCAAGGGGTTGACGTCAGCTACAAAATTTTTAGAGCTGTCTCTTTCTCTCAAGACTTCAGTGTTTGACAGCTTGGCCCCAGCTCCCACTCGGATCCAGGAGTGGTTGGGCCTACTAGAGCCACCAGTCAACAGCTTCAGCTCCAGTGGGGGTGGCTGGGGTGTCCTGATCTCACTCGGCTTTTGAGGTGGTCGAGAGGGTTCTCTATGCACCCAGAAGAGCCTCGACACTGCCTGCTTCGGACTCTGGTCCCTCCCTAGCTGTTTTTGTGCCTGAGACATCTATGCTGTCCCCTCTGAGACAGCCTGCCCAGAAGGACTTCCAGCCTGTTTCCCATTTGGAACCCCCAGAGACTTACGATACCTCTCCAGAACACCCCTCCTGAAGAAGTCACTTGGAAGCATACATGTAAAAGGAGACACCTGGATTCCCCTTTGGAATCCCTCACTGAGGACACTGATCTCGATGAAAAAAAAGGGTCCCCCAGATCTCCACCCAAGGATGCCTCATTTGGAGACATTATGGAAAACCTTCACCAAAAGAGTAGTTGGTCCTCCAAAAGGCCTAATCCAGAGGAATCAGTGTTTTTGGAAGCCTTTGGGTCAGGCTCATCTACTTCTTGGGTGTCCCCCCTGTGGTCCCCATTATCAACCTTGTGCCTCGCAGGGTGTGGAAGGAACTGGACACAGTGGAACCGTCCTTAAGTGGCCCGATAAGTTCCTTAGTGCCCCTTCTGATCAACCACATTGGACTAAAGGGATTCCTGTTGATGCCATAGTGGTTGCAGCTGCCACCAAAAGGGAGTTAGCCTACCAGACCTCCACTGTTCATCCCCTTAACAGGAAGTCTAGGGCTTTGCACAGGTTCAGAAAGTGGATTTATGCTTCAGTGACCTTAGCTTTACGATTGCTGAACTACCTGGCACATGTAACCAGGCTACTGAGGGACTTGGTCAAGGAATGCTCTTGCTCGGCCCCAGGGTCCATGTCTGCCGAGGAACAGAAATACTATTTCTTGAGAATGGCCACCCTCAAGTCTGTTTCCAATACATCCATGAGGTTAATCTCTCATGTGGCAGCTCATGGTCATCCAGATCAGGTATTGCAGTCAGATGCAATGCTTGGATGCAGCTGTGTGATTTTTTGGAACCCTATAAGGTGTCTTTTGTCAATGCTCCCTTCGATGGATCGACCCTTTTTGGTCCGATGGTTAAAGGCCCACTCTCCCAAAGTGAAAAGGAAGTAAAGACCTTGTCTGCCATCAGGATATGGTTCTCTATCCCACAACAGTCCTTTTCCAGGAACCAGTGGGGAGGTAAGAAGTTGTGGTTTCGTAAACCACAGGGTCCTTTCCAGAATTAACCAGGGGTCCTTTCTCCCAGAGGCAGAGGGAAAAATGGTTATAACAACAGATGCCACCCTCAAAGCAGAGGGGGTCAGATGAATCAAGGGTTTTGAGATTCTTTCTCATACAGGCCCAATTAGTGGTCCTAAAGGATTGCCCAACTGCTCTAATCTGGAGGCAGTCAGAGACATTTGTCTTTAGACCCAAAAGCCTGGGAAGCCATCACAAAAGATCATTGGGTGTTAAAGATCATATCCAGAGGTTATTCTATACCCTTTTCCAAAAAACCTCCCCCAGATTCTCTCTGATGTTCCACCCAATCAGCAGGAGCCTGCAGCATCAGAGACTAAGAAGCTGTTCTCAAAAAAGATTCATCCAAAGCATCTCCCCCAGACCAACTCAGATCCAGCTTTTATTTAAGATTCTTTTTCATGCCCAAAAAGAATGGGGACCTCAGACCCATTCTGGATCTTACACTCCTCAACAGGTCAGTTGCCAACTTAGAGTTCCGAATGGTAATGCTACAATCCATTCTGCCTTTCCTAGAGAAGGATGATTGGATGTGCTGTATAGACCTTCAAGACATGTACTATCACATCAAGATGAACAGACACTCCAGAAAGTATCTCCACTTCAGGCTGGGAGACGATCACTACCAATTCTGAGCACTGCCCTTTGGTGTCACCACAGCCCTCAGGGTGTTCACCAAATGCATGATAGTGGTAGCAGCTCACCTGAGACTTTAGGGATTCCAGGTGTTTCCTTATCTAGACGTTTGGCTCCTACCTGCTCCCAGTAGGCATCGATTTCTTCAAGCCAGCGAATAACTACTTCAGCTAGTCTCGACCCTGGGCATATTTATCAATCTAAACAAATCTTATCTGATTCTAGTTTAGGTCATAGACATTATCAGAGCTCATTTGGACACCCCTCGGTCCCTAGCACTTCTTACTCTGACAGAATCTCTAGTCTGAAATCTCATGTCAGATTATGGACACTCTTTTGCCCCAAGAAAGACTTGTTCTTTGGCCCTTGGGGTCCATGGCAATGACAATCACTCTGGTACCCTTGATCCTTCACATGAGAGCGTCAATGGAACTTAGCTGTGCACTGGTCATTTCTGTGTTACTCTCTGAACTATGATATCAGGATCTCTCAGGCATGCAAACAGTCTCTCATCTGGTGGATGCAATCAGACAACCTTCTCCAGGCCCAGCCTTTTGTCCTTCCTCCCCTTTGCTCATTGTGATCACGGATGCTTCTCAACTTGAGTGGGGCGGCATTATCTGGGACAGACAGTTGTGTGAGGGACAGGTATTTGGTCCCCCCAGAGATCAATTTGCATATAAATCTTCTGGAGATGAGAGCGGTGCTTCTCTCATTGCAAACCCTCCATTCCTGCCTTCCCACAGGAATTATTGCTATTCAGACAGACAACATGTTGGTGGTCTGGTACTTCTGCATCCAAGGAGGAACCAGGTCTTATCAATTGTGTCGAGAGGCCATGAGGTCGTGGCAATGGGCAATATCTTCAAACCGCTTTCTCATAGCGGCGCACATTTTGGGGAAGTCAGACATTCTAGCAGACAAGCTCAGCAGAACACTTCTGATGCCTCACAAGTGGTCTCTAAGTCCTGCAGTAGTAAATATGATCTTCCAGAGATGGGATCAACCTTGCTGCGACCTGTTTGCATCTCCCTCCGACACCAAGTGCAGTGAGTTTTTTTCCCTGGTCTTTCTGCAAGGGCAATCACCATAAGATGATGTAGTCCATGCTTGGCTCCCCTGTCTACTTTATGCCTTCTGTCCTTTTCTGCTCATTCTCAAATTTCTGCAGAAAGCACAGAAATTGAACTGGCAGGTCATCCTCTTTGCCCCCTTTTGGACCCATCAAGTGTGGTCCCCCTTCCTTTGGTCTCACCTGGTTTGTCCGCCTTAGACTCTGGAGGCCTGTCCCGATCTCTTGTTCCATCCTTCGGGATACTCCCATCCCGATCTCCAGAACTTGAAAATAACAGCTTGGTTTCACCACTTCCAATGATGGCTAGAAATCTTGGGCTTTCCTTCCCAGTTTGAAACATTTTGGTTGTGGCTCACAAATCTTCCACTAGAAAGTTTTACATCAGCAAGTGGAAGAGATTCTCTATCTGGGCTTATCAGAACACTTTAGACCCCTTTTCTGCACCAGTGCCAGCAGTTTGGGACTTTTTTGGCTCATCCTTTTAATACCGGTGCAAGTTTTTCTACCATTAAGGTACAACTTGCTGTAATTTCCAATTTTTATGTGGGGGGTACCTCTTTCTCCCTAGCTTCATCTAAACTATGCAAGGCCTTTCTGGAGGGTACGTTTCTCCTACATCTTCCTATTAAGGATCTTGTCCTTCCTTGGGACCTCACCTTAGTTCTTCAGGCTTTAGTCTTATCCCCTTTTGAACCTGTAGCAAAAGTAGACTGGAAGATCCTTACCTGGAAAACTATTTTCTTGGTGGCTATCACTTCATCTAAGAGGGTTTTAGAACTGCAGGCTTTGTATTGCAAACCTCCATTATCTGATCTTCTACAAGGACAGAGTTACCTTATGTACAAATCCTTCCTTTTTTCCCAAGGTTGCTTCTGAGGCTAATTTAAACCAAGTTATCAGTGTTTCGGTGTTCTTTCTGAACTTTCAAAACAAGGGAAGAGTATCTTCTCCATACGTTGGATGTACTTAGACAACTGTCCTTTTATTTAGACAGAACCAAAACATTCAGGAAATCTGATCAACTTTTCTTATCCTTCTCTAAGTCCAGATTATGTAGACCAGTTTCTAAGGTTATGCTAGCCTTCTGGATTACCAATTGTGTCAAACTTGGTTACTCTTGTAAGGGCATTTCATTACCTGGTCATGTTAAAGCCCATTTTACCAGATCTGTTTCTACTACTTTAACTTTTTGGTCTAAACTTCCCATAGGTGGTTTGTGCAGCTTTTACCTGGTCTAACCACCATACCTTTATTTCCCATTACAAACTGAACATTATTTTCAGGTCCAGAGCAGCTTTTGGTTCTGCTGTGTTCAGGAATATCCTTCCTTGAGGGACTCCCAAGTTCCTTTAGTAGCTGGGGACTCTGTTCTTTAGGTTGAAAAGCAAATGAAAGCAACAACATCAGATAAAAAAGGTATGTACTCACCATAACATTCCATCTGTGTTATTGCCTCTCATTTGCTCTTCAACCTTCCCTCCCTCCACCCCCTTGCCTTTTCAAGGACCTAGCAGATATTGCTTTGGACAGATACTTCTGCTTCCTTTGAACTCCTGAAGTATCCTAACTTAGTTGATTCCTTTATGTTAAATAATGTCTCTTGCCTTTGGGTGTTTTGATTATGTGATGTACTAGGTTGCAGCAAACTCAATCTGAGGGACCTGGAGAAGAGGGGTGTCATGGGTAGGGGAGGAGCTCAGATGTTGAAGCCTATGGCTTTGGTATACGGCCGAGTCAGATCTGATGCTCAGATCCAAAACCCATAGGTTGAAGTGCAAATGAAAGACAAGAAATTAGATGTAACATTATGGTGACTGCATAACTTCTTTTTACCTCTGCTAAAATTTTGTTATACATTAAATCTGCTAAGAATGTAACAGTGTTGTATACAGGAAGTGAAATGAAGTTATACTTTTACTGTTTTTTTTTTGCAGTGACACAAAGCCTGCAAAATGGGCAAATATATTTCATGTTTCATGAAAATCTTGCATGTATACATACTAATAGTGACTGTATCAGATTTTTATGTATTTCTGCAAATGATATTTGAATAGCACAGTTATGTATATGAAAATTATGAATACTGAATATATGTTACTATGTAACTAAGCTCTTGCCTCTCTTCTTCAGTCATTCTAGTTCTGTCATACAGTGCAGTGCGATATACTGTTCTCAACAAAAGCAGGTGCAGTACAAAGACATTTCAAACATTTTCCTATGGTATTACATGAAAGCACCTGCAAATATTTTTGTTCCGTACTACACTATTCTGTTTACTTTTTTTTTTATTACTTGCATCTGTCATGTTTTCTGTTGTCCCCTGGTGTCTGGACTATGGATGAAAATAGCCAGATAACCTGTTAATTTTCAAGATTATCAAACTGAAACAAAAACATTTAAAAATAAAATAAATCACTGGAATAACTTACTCTTGTATAGTCAATACCCTGTTTTTTTTCTCTGCAACATCGGTCACAGACTATAAATTCACATTTAATACTCATTTTGATATGTTATCAGTCTCGATCATTGCATTATTTATGTTGTCTCATCTGTCATTTTCTTTTCTTATACTGCAGGTGTTGAATCATATCCCCTGGGCTATTCATTTTCCTGGACCTCATCAAAAAGTTATTAAAGTTCAACACAAAATTAAAGAGTTCTTGTCTGTCTTCATCAAGCAACACAAGGAAACATATGATCCATCTGAGAAAAGAGATTTCATTGATGCTTTCTTAGCAGAAATTGAAAAGGTAGGTGAAACTCATAATTGCTGCAGTTTTTCACAGTTCAGAAAATTACTTACATAAATACCAACCCTGATATGTAAAAAGTGAAGCAGTAAGGCAAGATTTTAGAACTATGACCCGCTAGTTAAAGAAGGTTATTTATGAAAATAAGTTATAGTTGGGAAAGAACATTTATTTGAGCTACTGAAAAAATATAATTTTGTCTTTTTCTTGGATTTTATATGTGCTACTGAGTATTACAAGTGTAAGATACTGGGTTTGATTCTCACCTTGTGAGGCAAATATCTTAACCATTAAGCCAGCCCCCAACCCCCAGATGTTATTACCCTTTCCAAAAACAATTCACATTATTTTGGTTTAGAAACACATAATTTATTTTGTTTTTATACTTTGTATTCTTTGGAAATGTTAAGTATTAATTTCATAAGTTATAGCCAGATTATTCATCAATGCAGCTGTACCAGGCAAGGTAATTCACCTGTAGATTAAATTGAAGACTGCTAAATGAAAATTATACATTGCTGTTTTGGTTTAAGCAACCAGAGAAAAGCATTCCACTTAAATTAAACTTGCAGAACTAAGTATAATACAAAATACAACTTATAATTAGACGTATATTTGTGTTATTTTAGATATAAAATCTTCATGGTAAAGCAGAATCTAAAAACAGAGCAAATGCAGAAATGATGGCAATACAAAACAACCATTCTCTCTTTTAAGTTGCAGTATTGCTTACGGTTTGACATAGCCTCCTTTGAAAGTGTGACTGCAAGAATTCTGATAGATCAGTATCTGAGCCAATTAATTTCATAGGTTCATAGGTTCATAGATAGGTACTAGGCTGTCTGCCCGAGGGCATTTATAAGCCTAGTCAGAGTGTGTCAGCTTTCGCCACCCCATTGATTAATTAACTGATCCTCTGTCAAGCAGAGCCAATGAAGTAATCCCAGGGATGTATTTTCTGTTACCCATCCACTTGTCAAGGTTTCTCTTGAAGGGTGTTAGTGAAGGGCTCTGCCTGATGTAATTTGGAATTTTGTTCCAAAGCATGGGGAGTCTTTGTTACAGGAATCTATACCTCCAGCATGTTCTGTTTATTGTTGTGATGAGGTTTAGCTCACTAGAGCGTGTGGCTCACAGTGACTTGGATTTCTTTAGGTGGAGCATGTCCATCAATTCTGAGTTGGACATGGCTTTGTAAGTCAGGCAGAGATCACCTCTGAGCAAGCGGTATGCCACTCAGTACAGCTGGAGTTTTTTCAGTCGGGCTGCATAGGACATATGTTTGACACCAGTAATCCTCTTGGTGAGGTACTTTTGTGGCCTTTCCAGCTGTTGGAAGTGTCTTGTGAGGTACATCCCAAATGGGGCATTGTACTCCATGATGGGTCTAATGAGTGACGAGTAGAGGGGCACTATAACCTCTTTATTTCTAGATGCAAACCCTTTAGTAATTAGATGGACCACATAGAAGGATTTCCTAACTACTTTGGCAATATGATTGTCAAAGGAGAGATTACTATCTACCTGGGTCCCCAGATCTCTTATTACCTCTTCTGTATTAAGGGGGCTGCCACCTATGTGGTAATTCATGGGTATTTTATTTTTCCCAAACGGGATGACTATGCATTTTTTGGCATTTAGCTTAAGGTCATGACTTTGACACCAGGTGTCCTTCTCAGTAAGGCCCTTTTGGAGGATGTCTGTGTCAGCCGGAGAGTCAATTATGGCTCCCAGTTTGCAGTCATCGGCGAACTTGGTTAGCCACAGTCCTCCTGTGTTTGCTTGTATTTCTGAGAAGTATATGCCGAACAGTAGGGGTCCCAGGACCGAGCCTTGTGGGACACCACTTGTGACTGGTTTAGAGTCGGACCTGGACCCCGCTATTCTTACCATGTGAGTTCTGTCTGTAAGCCAGTTGGCAACCCATCTTGTGACATAAGGGTTTATGTTCAGGCTGGTGAGGTTTTCTGTAATACCCGAGTGGGCGAGGTCAAGGTAGGCTGTGAACCACCTTTCCCTCGTCTATGGCCTTGGTGACTGTCTCGAAGAAGTCCACTAGGTTTAGTAGACATGATCTGCCCTTAACAAAAGCTGAACTGGGTCGGGTCAAGTGTTTGGAGGTACCCAATGTCTTTGTTAATGTGTTCCTTGATGATGTGCTTCATAGCCTTGCAGACCAGGCTAGTCAGGCTTATGGGGCGATAGTTACCAGGGTCAGTTGTGGCCCCTCCTTTGTGGAGAGGAATAACTGTTGCTGTGTGCCATTTTATGGGCACATAGCCTGTGGAGAGTCTGAGGTTGAACAGCGTGTTTAGGTGGGGGTTTCGTTTGTTCTGTAGTTTGTGCAAGACGCAGCCTGGGACACCATCTGGTCCCATTGACTATGTGTTTTTGGTTTTTGAAAGGGCTGTTTTCACCTGTGCATCTGTGATTTTTGGGGCACTACACTTTTCCAGTATTGTTGTGGGCCCTTTTGGAGATGAGAGGGGGGTGAAGTTTGCACTGAATCTATCTGCCAGGATGTTGGCAATATCAGTAGGTTCAGTATATTTTGTGCTATTTTGCACTAGTTCAGTGCATATCTGTGAGTTGCCACTTAGATTCTTAACATAGGTAAAGAAGGCTTTGTGGTTATCTTTTGAATCCTTGGCTATTTTTCTTTCGAAGTTAGCCTTAGATGATTTCATGAGGGACCTCAGTTTCTTACTGATACTGATCAGGGATGTCTTTCCTTCTTGGGATTTGCTTTTTTTCTGAACCAGTTTCCTCCTTCTATTGTATAGACTGTTTATTGCAGGGGTCCACCAAACTGGTTTCCTTCTCTTAGAGGAGTGAGTCTTAGTTTTGCTAGGGATGGCACGATCCATGCATCCTTGTAGGTGCTCATAGAGTGCATTTGTAAAGGTTTCTGCATCTTGGGCAGCGTTATCCTTTAGCATGGGGGCTGTGAAACTTACCACCTCTGTCTTAAGTAAGGTGAACTTTGCTTTGGAAAAGTTTTTTTTACTGTAGTTTCCTTAGCTGGGGGTGGCGGTGGGGTGTGGACATCCAGAGTGATTAGTTTATGGTCTGATCTAATCAGTGATGGGTTGACCTCTGGTGTGGAACACCTGTCGCCCATGTTGTTGATGAACAGGTCCAATACGTTTTCACCTCTGGTAAGGGAGTTTACCAGCTGATCCAGGGCGTTTGAGTTGATGAATTCCAGGAAGCGCTGGGCCTGGGAATTTGTACTCGAGTAGTTTTCCCAGTGAATGGTAGGGTAATTGAAATCGCTCAATATCAGAGTGTTTGGTAGGACCTTCATGTTTTCCAGTGTCTCCAGAAAGGTGGAGTGGTGGTCCTTGGTCATGGAGGGTGATTTGTAGCAGGCCACAATTTGCCTTGCAGATTTGCCCGATGTTAGCTGCACATGGATGATCTTAGAGGTATCATGCTGCTCCACTAACCTGGAGGTGTAGATATATTTGATGAATATGGATACACCCCATCCTTTTGTGTTTGGGTCCGTGTTCTGTGGCCGAAATATGTGGTATGAGTTCTAGCCCAGTAGTGCTGGGGTGCTCTCTGGAGTCTTGAACCAGGTTTCCGTAACTGCACAGATGTCGACTTTCTCCATACTGAGGAGTGCTTCGAGCGCGTGCATTTTGAGATTTAAACTCCTGGCGTTGAGTAGCATAACCCTCAGTTCTTTGTTAATTGTGCTGTTTACGGAGGTGGGTTTGACTTTTGAGCCTTGCCTAAAAAAGGCACTATGGGGGCAGTAAGAGCCTTGGCCAGTATTCGAAAGCCTAGGGGTGACACGTGCAAGCCATCTCTTGTGAAGCAATACTGCTTGTCGAGCATGTCATCCCAGGCTGACAGACACTGGATCATCTTTGAATGACACCAGAAGTTTAGCCAGTTGTTGAAATTGATATTTTTTCTTTATACTGAGGTATCATTCTTGGTGAGATCAGGATGCTACTCAGGGTCAGGGGCATACCAGCCTGGGCTATATGATCAGAGAGCTCTTCCATGTCTGTTTTCATGTAGTCTAGGGAGGTACGTCTCAGGTCATTCACACCAACATGAACAATGACAGAGTCATATTTGTACTTGTTCTGGAGTGACCTGAGTGCTTGTATTATGTGGCGGATTCTGGCTCCCGACAGGCAGCTAATAGTAACCTTCTGCTTGTCCAGCCTAGTGAGTGGGACATCAGTGTGCCTGACTGTAGAGTCACCTATTACTAGTGTGTTAGGTATGTTATTTCGCCTTAAGGGCTGTGATTGTGCAGCTCACTGATTTTGTGTTTTATGTGTTGTCTGGTTTGTGACGGGAAGTGCAGGTTGTTTGGGTGTCTGTTTTAGAGGTCTCTGATGCTTTTGCAGGTTTTTATTTAGAGCCTTCAAGTATGATTTTGTGTATTTATGTGCATTTTTTGCCAGTGCTGTTTTAGTAGGTCTGTGTGTGGCTGGAGTTGTGGTGCAAGTGTTTACCTTCTCCTCTTGACTGTCTCTTCCAGTCTTGGGTGGAGACAGCTTAGCTTCCAGTTTGGCTGTATAATTGCATCTCTCGCATATGTTAGTGTTTTGTGGTAGGAGGAGAGGGTTGTCTGTGTACATGAGGCAGTTGTAACATTGCCTCAGGATATCCAGATTCACCAGCTGGACTGGAGAGTGCACCTGAAGTTGCCCTTTAGTCATGCCTGAATAGCAGGGTGAGCTGCTTAGTCGCTTGATTGGTGATGGGTGAATAAAGAGCCTTGCTCTGCTGGGCAGTCAGTGTCAGGGTATATTAATGCTTGCTATTAGGTCTGAGCATATGCTGGGCTGTAAGATGCTTTTTGAGTGCTTAGGTTGAGAGTTAGACTAGTTTCAAGGGAAAAACTGAAGAGAAGACTTAGTGGAGCCGGGAATAATTTAACCATAGCTAACCGGCACTGCCCGGTGCGCAAAACTGTGCAAACGTGGTTTTTATAGTAGGGAAATGAAAGATAGAAATTAGCCCAAAATGGCCAATAAACTAATAACTTCTGGGCTGGAACCACTCCTCCAGGGACAGACCTGTTGCTCAAAGCTCCCCTTTCTCACAGGTGAACAGAGAAACTTCCTTCTATCCAAGTAAGGTATGGGCAACTCAGAAACTAGTATCACAGCCCTGAATTCAGCACTAGCCTGAAAACTGGACTATACTAGCTTAGAAAGTTAGGAAACAAGGAATTTTTTTGTTTTTTGTTTTGTTTTGTTTTTTTTTTGAAAAGATAAGGCAAAAACAGTAAAAAAAAATACACTTAAAACAGCTTTAAACGACTACAAATGATCAGAACAGGCTATCACACTTTAGTGTGTAGCCTACAACAGTTAAACACATTATTTAAACAAAAACAACATTTTAAGAGTGCAAGTAGACAAATAAGTACAATATGTGAAAAAAACAAGCTTTTAAATCACAATAAATGCTGGAAAATCTGCGTTTAGGCGGAAAACAGTAAAGTACAGCAAGAAAGTACAGAAAACTGATATTTAATCACTCCAAAGTCTCTCTCCTAAGCTAGAAGACTTGTATCAGTTTAAGGCTTTCTAGTGCTACCCAGTAGGTTAGTTACAGGAAGGATGGGAAACAAGCGGAGATGTGGTATTTTAAACCAGAAAGTTGAAAGAGACAGACAAACTGTCCAAATGGTCAATAAACTACAATTTCTGGGCCAAGAGCCTCTCTTCTCGTGGTAGACAGGCTACCTAGTGCTTACCACTCCCACTGATAAGCTAGAAGGCTTTACTCCAACACAGAAAGGCTTGCAGGGCTCAAAAGCTTACCAACAGTCCTGGATACAGCAACTCTGTATCTGGACTAGTCTAGTTACAGGAAAGGTGGGAAACAAGCGCAAGTGCGGCTTTTAAACCAGAACATTGAAAAAAGAGATGGAAAAAAACTGCCCAAACGGCCAATAGCTACAATTTCTGGGCCAGGAACCACTCCTGTTGATAGAGAATATGCCTGGCCAGATCAAAACAAAGACAAAGATTAAAGACAAGGCTGGCTTGTGCAGTAAGGCTGCAGTAAAAAGGGCCTGTTAGCACAATCATAAGACAAAATGAGGAAAAACCTCATTATCAACTAGTTTATTTGTCTTTGAATCAGTTGGTGATTACCACAAGCAATAACAGCTGCTTTTCTGCAGTCCTTAGAGTAATCAATGCTGGTAGCCTATGCTTCATATTAGCACAATCACCTCCTCATTCATTCTCCCACACACATCCACACATCCCACATACAAAATACACTTGCACACATGCGTGCACACACACACACACACACACACACACACACACACACACACACACACACACACACACACACACACACACACACACACACCACCATACCTCTTACCTGTCTCTGAGTTGTCTTCTAGTTTGACACAGTGCCTTGTAAATCATGAATGCCTACAGTCAGTCAAAAATGGCAGACATTATAGTGTCATCCTTCTTATTGCTCAGAAAATGCATTGGGATGCATGGCCTGTTCTATTACAGTTTTAAATGGGATTAGAGTAATATTAAGAAAGACACCCTCGTGTCATTTCTTCCCCGGCATTGTCTGGAAGTCTCAGCATTGCCACTATACATCATGGACCATTACAGCTAGTCAGTAATGCCAGACATTAAAGTTTTAAAATGTCATAGTTATTACTATTCCATGCTTTGTGCTCCAAAGCTTTGTAAGTGGATTAGGGTATTAATCATGATTATCCCTTATATCTAGTGTCTTACTTACAGTACATTTTTTGCATGGTGCAACCCATTGTTCTATTAATTTTGGAAGTGACTTAGGGATATATTTCACTGTCCCTTTTGTCTAGTATCCCCCTAAGTATTGGGATTGCTCTTTAGTCAAAGGGAATTTAGGTATGGCAGCCACACTTCACTCAAAGACACACAGACACACACACACACACACACACACACACACACACACACACACACACACACACACACACACACACACACACAGTCACTGTACATCAAAAACACACCCCTCACCCAGGTCACTCATGTATATACCCACACATTCACCTACGCACACACATGAACCTACCCTCCCTAGCCCCTAAATAACTCCACTAATATAACCACCAAGGCAGACAAACACTTGCACACACATCACCTTACACAACTCATACATCCACATACACTGACAAATGCAGTAACACAAACATATGTACATTGATAATGCTACCTATCTGTTAAACTTTACTGTAAACTTACCTCTGGTGCTGTCTCTCCTGTTGAAAGTGATAGGTGACCAGAAAATTTTGATGATAATGATTTATACAGCCAAGATGTGAGTCACTTAGCTACATAAATCACTTACCACAATTATTTCCAAAGGAGAGGTCATGGCTAATTACCATATACCACTCCCTTAGAAGATCTCATTAGTGTTTGTGGTAGACTAGAAAGACAGCCCACTGCAGTTCTGCACCACTTTAAGTTAGGCAGTGCAGTCGGGCTGTCTAAGAAATGGAAACGGCTGTCACCAGCAGTAAAAAAGGCTTACTACTGCCGGTAACATTTCTGAAAACCTGGCTTAAATATTAACACTTTTAAATGTTACAGTAGGTTTTAAACTGTAGTCCAAATGGAATTCCTTGAGCTGGAGGAGGTTTAATGATATTAAAGGTATCATTCCTGCATTTCTACAGCAGCTACATCAAAGTTGATATATTTTTCTAAAACATTCAGAAGACCGGACTTTTGTTGGTTGCTTAATTTAAAGTTGTTATAATTGCAAATGTCCAAACCATGTGCTGATTTTTGCCCTAAAATAATGATGTGCCACTTATGCTAAATGCTTTGACATAGCTATTTTCCTGTTCAGAGGATTATGATTGTAAGCACTGCAATCTTTTTGTTTATTAAAATGTCCTTGTGAATTTGTTTGATTTTGATACAAACAGCCTGTAACAGAAATAAGGTTAATTATAAGTAGTCTGTGTACTACAATCCATGCTATCTCATAGAAAAAAAAAAAAAAAAAAATATATATATATATATATATATATATATATATATATATATAGGCATATATGCATGTATGGATCTTCATCTTCTTCTAAACATGGAACTTCATGTAACCTGATGTAACCAAACTTCATTTCCAGGAGATGAAAACAGTGAAAGCTGAAATACCCAAACCGCACATTTTTCCCAGGGTAAGTAAACACTTGCCCAAACTTACACAAAACACACACCAGAGTAAGTAAAACCTCCCACTCCCCCCAATATGTGTGTGTGTGTGTGTGTGTGTATATATATATATATATATATATATATATATATATATATATATATATATATATATATATATATATAAACACTTTGAAATGTTGGGACCCACTACAATGAGTTCCAAGACAACAAAGACTGAATAGCTGAAAAACAGACATATAATCAAAGTTGGCCATTTCTTAGAATTTTCCCTTGTTTCTAAGGTAAGGCAATTTCGGAGTTAGTATATATAAATTTGGGTAGTGTGAGGGGCTTGCCCCCCTTGCAAAAAAAGAAGTTTAAAGGAGATGAGAGATTTTTTTTTTAAAAAATTTATTTCTAAATACAAAGCCCTATCTGTAGAGAACTGGTATTTTGAGAAGTGTATTAAGGATCATATTGTTCCTAAGGGGCTTAGGTTAAACAAGTTCCCTAATAACATTAATTATGACAATGATTTTTTTAAAGAAATATGTGGTGCTTTTAATGATTGTGGTTTGTCAGTTTTAAAGATCATGATAAAACACAATTCCAAGGTTATGCAGGACACTAAACATGAGATAGATAAAATAAATGGGGAAATTATGAATGATTTGTTGTTTTCTGTGGATGAGCACAAACAAACATATTACAGGGTACTGCATGACACTGATATTTACACTAATAGCAATATCAGTAGGAAACTAAAAAAACTTGAAAGAGATATTGCTGATTACAATGCAGGGACAGCCTATTTTATGGGTGAAAACAGTAAAGGGCCAAAATACAATGGTGGTTATCACAACCCACAGGCACCCAGGGCTAATAGAAGAGTGGACCGTCCTAGAGCATTCCAGAATGATAGGAAATGGCATGACGGGCAGGACAGGAACTACAATAGGTATGAATGGAATAGGGGGGGGGGGTACCAAAACACGCAGTTTAACCAAAAATATCCCAGGTTGGTTAGGAATGAAGATGCAGATTTACTGCAAGACCAGGGTGCTGTTGATGAGGTTAGGAGATCTGAAAGGATCAGGAATAGGTAACAGCAACCTTATTCTATGGCGACAGCAGCTAATACCAATTCCAGCCACGTGGGTAGGTATGGGGGGGCAAGAGGATTTTTAAACAGCTTAGACCATGACAAAGCTCACAGTAATACGGAATGTAGTGAGACATCTAGGCAGATTATATATATGCACAACAATTTTAACATTTTTAACTATACTGACTTGGTGATTGATCAAAATTATTTTAATTTATTTACAAAAGGTTTTTCGTTTGTCCCTATGAGGAAACCAAGTATAGATAAGTTAATTTTAGATGTTAAAATGTTTACTAGGAAATTAAATCTCATGCACATACATAGTGGGGATACAACCACGAATGAGACAGTTTTTAAAAGGCATAGTGTTTGGAACCCACCATTACACTTTGAGATAGCTAATTTTGAAAGTTATGTTATGAGCAGGATTAGGTTGGATTACAAGGTCAATGAAGGGGTGACATGTAACTTGAACAAAAAGGAAGAAAAAGTACTGTATGATTTAAGTAATAATAAAAGTGTTCGAGTGATGAAACCTGACAAGGGAGGGGGTGTTGTGATTATGGAGACCTGGGAATACATCAGGAAGATGAAGGAGATTTTAGATAAGGACCAAAACCACAGTATCGTGACCAGAAATGAAATCAACATTTTTTATCAGAAAATAGATTTAATTCTAGAGGACAATCTATTTACTGGGTTGATGGATTTGGCACTATATAAATACTTGAAAGTGG
The DNA here is from genome assembly GCF_019279795.1 of Protopterus annectens. Taxonomy (NCBI): domain Eukaryota; kingdom Metazoa; phylum Chordata; order Ceratodontiformes; family Protopteridae; genus Protopterus; species Protopterus annectens. The sequence goes on along the minus strand of NC_056725.1, from coordinate 1,296,623,017 downwards.
TCAAACCAGTTGTTCCAGGGATCTTTGGAATCCCCAAGACACACAAATCTGTACAGGATCCCCCCCCTGAGACCTATAGTGGCTTTGCAGGGCTCAAAGACTCAGCCCATGGCCATTTATGTGGATGCTATGACTAAGAATATTTACTCAAGATGGAATCACATTTTAAAGGACTCCTGGGACTTTTTAAGTAAAATCAACGAGATGGTTTTTAATGAAGGAATGTTTTTTGTAACAATAGACGTAAAAGAACTATTTACAGTTATACCCCAAAAAACTGGATTAGAATGGTTTGAAAACACCTTAGTGGAGATGGATTGGCTCACACCTGGTGAATTTAGGAATGTTTTGGTTAGCATGGAATTGGTGCTTACATATAACTTTATATATTTTGAAGGGGATTACTATCACCAGAAAGAAGGTGTGGCCATGGGATCGGCCTGCGCACCCCGTATATGCAAACATTATTATGTTACACTGGGAAAGGGAATATGTTTTTAAAAGTGAATATAATCAATATATTTCTCAATATTTTAGGTTCCTGGATGATATATTTATTTTTTGGAAAGGAACCAGGGAGAAAATTGAGGAGTTTATAAGTTATATTAATGTTACAACATCCTTTTTGAGGTTTACACATGAGATAGAAACAGAAGTAACACACTTTCTTGATGTTAAGCTTACTAAGGACAGGATAAACAAGAAATACAAATCCAGCATTTACAGAAAAGAACACTTTTCGAATTCCTACCTGCACTACCATAGTAACCATCCCAAACAACTTAAGAAGAATATTGTCAAAGGTCAGATGATTAGGATGGCCAGAATGATATCGGATGAGGAAGAATTTTTAAAAGAAATTATTCATTTAGAAAAACTCTTTAAGGAGAGGGGGTACCCTAGTAATCTTATCAACTCGGTCAAGGGAACTGTGGTATCGGGTAGGGGAACTAGATATTACCCCCTACTAAATGGGGAGAGTCAAGAAGCTGTAGCAACCATCGGTTGTATTGAACAGAGCTTGAAAGGTGTAGAAGAAAGACAGGAGGAGGTGGGGTTAACACCCTACTTGACTACCACATACTATTATGGAACCTTTCGGTTGAACAGGGGGATACATGAAACCTGGAATGTTTAAAAACATAGCTACAAAAACTGATGTTTTTAAAAATAAACTGAGGTTCAGTTACAGGAGAAATCACAATATTAAGAATATTTTGGAAAGGAAAGGAAATACTATGACAGGTACCAACAGGAAGCAAGGAACATATAAATGTGGAAGGTGTGCTCAATGTTCATATATATACAACAAGAAAGAGGTTATGATTGCAAGTATACCTCAAAAATTGGTGGCTGGAAGCTATAGTAGTTGTTACACCAAGGGCCTAGTGTATTTAGTAATCTGTACAGCATGTGAGAGTTTTTACGTTGGCAAGACGGAGAGGTTGTTGCGGAACAGAATTTATGAGTACACCCGTGATATAAACAGACACAATGAGAACAACGCATTATATAGACATGCCATTAAATGTGACAAGGCCGATTTCAAGTTTTGGGTTTTGGAGGTGGTACCATATCCGGATAGAGGGGGTGATTGGGAAGCTAAGATTCAATATAGGGAAATGATATGGCAACTCAGGCTTGATGCATGTTGTGGTAAGGGCCTGAATGATCACATTTCCATCGCCCCAGCATTGAAGTTTTTAGCCTCAGACCCCAAACTGGCTAAGGGTGTACAACAACAATAGATGTTCAGCATCTATCTACAGTTTTATTTGATATTGTACTGCAGGAAACAAAACCTTCTTGTGTTTAAAGTTGAAAAATGAGAGTGTTTTAGTAAGTACTATATAAAAAAGCTTTCTTACTTAGAAAATATCCAACATTTGACTCAGTATTTATCTTAATGTTTATTTATTCAAGTATTTAATTATTTAATTATATATTTATTATACATTATATATTTATATACAAACATATATGCACTCACACCACTCATTATGTATTTACAAGTATTTTAAGTATTTTAATATTAATAATTTATACATTTATATATATATTTATATATTTATAAAGTTTTTATTATTAATTACATCAATAACATTAATTATACATACGACGTCGTATATTTGTAGATTTTTTATATATTCATGCTTGTATATTTATATGGATAATGTCATAATTCAAATGATTTTTTAAAGAAAAGGGGCTATTATATCTGCATGTTTTTTCTTGGAAGGAATAATGTATGTTAACTGACAATACCAGTGTTTGTCCACATGAGACACTATACAGATAGGGCTTGTATAATGAAGCAAGTGGCATAGAAGTGTTGTTTATTAACTACTTGCATTTTTGCTTTTTCTTCAAAAAATTTTTATTGTATAAATACAAATATAAATGTGTTGTTTTATGTGAATGTCCTATTGAATGTAATCATTACTCAATAGGAATATTTTATTAAGTTAAGCAGGAATTTATTTTATTTCTTTCAAGCCAAAGAAAATTTCATTTAGTTCAACTTTGCTTGAATAAGATTGTAACACAGCAGCAATTTAGTTAATTGACAAACTATTTGATTAATGAGGCAGAGCAAGATGTATATAAGGCAAACTTGATTTTTGTAAAGTTATTCTGAAGAGGTCTCCCGGTGTGGAGACGAAAGCGCTTAATGTTTGCACTTTATATCTAAAGGAATTTGTTTGTTGGTCGTTGATGTTCGTTGTTGGAGGCTTACTTATTAAATAATAAACCCGTTTTACTATATCAACTGCTACCTGCTTACTGTGCCTACTTTGGATAACCTTCATTGCACCGGATCTTGGCTTGATCTATTAATTTGTGGAGATGAGAGATCTTCAAGATTCATTCTTTTTCTGAGTTTTTGGTCTTTTTTTTTTTTTTTGGTATGTCAACACTTGGCACTACAAAAACATTTGTAGATGGTTTGCTCCACTCTGGGGTCATCCCTAGATCATGTGCAGAATTTGTTGACATTTGTGGTTTTGACATTTTTATGTCAGGATAGTGTGTGTTGGTGTAAATGAGCAGTCGATCCAGTGCCCTACACTCGTACATTTATATATAGATAGAATGATGGATATAGCCATGAATATAGATACACACGCACACGCAAGCATACACACACACACACACACACACACACACACACACACACACACACACACACACACACACATGTATGAGGCTGTTTCAGTTGATGTAAACACAAGCCATTGAAACAAATGATGTTCATAATTCTCACTGCTGCAGTACTCTGTGGGCTGTATTCTGGCATGGATGCAGCACCCAGCCAGCTTTCCAAAGCTCTAACTCCCTTCTATACAGTGACTCTGGCTGCCTGTAGGCTAATCCATTTTGGAAAGAATTATAAAAACTGCCAGAGTGACTAAAAATCTTCAGTAATTTCTTGCCACGTCATGCAGATGCATCTCAAAGGCTTCTCTATTGAAGCAGCCAGACAAGGCTTCCTGTCAGATAAGAATCATTTTTGGGACCACTTCCACACATATAAATAACAATTTTATTTGTAGTGTTGCAGTTAATTTTTTTTTTTTTGTGAACTTTTTTTGTATGTCATGTTAATACTAACTGCTTTTCAGGCACGTCGGTAGAGATTCCTCGATTACTGTTCTTGTCTCTGTCTAGGGATTGCTTTCAAGGAGAAGGCTGTCTTTTAGTGCCCACAGCTCTTTTTTATGTGTATTTGTACTTATGTAAGTGTTTTAGACAGTTGGAAAGTATTTTTCTAGAAGAGAAATAGATGTTTATGCAAATGGTTGTGCTTTTACTACTTGTTTACATACATTTTAGGTGATATTTTCACGGCAGCTGATTTATATAATTCTGTACATGTTTTGACAGGGACATTTAGTGCACTTCTTATGTAACTTCATTTTGGGATTATTTTCTGTTTGTGTGCAAGGTATTTGTGCTGTTTGCCCTTACTAGTGACAACTTACTTTCCTACCAACTAATTCTGGCATACCTTACCAGCAGTCGGGCTTCTTCTCTGGCTACAGTGTGAATACTTACCCCCAGTCCTACTGGTCTTTCTCCAAATGTACCTAAAAAGAAGAAAACAATTAAGGCATGAGTCCATAGCACCTATGTGGGGTCTTACTTTGCCTCAACCAGTGGAGGGGGAACTCTGCAATGGTCACTGCGTCTTCATCAGACCACTTGCCTGTTTTGTTGAACCCCAGTGACTAGCCTTGCCAACAACTTGAGACCAATGGTCAGGCAAGTCCTCTGTAACTGTTCCAGTGCCCTGCTTGGGAGTGGAAGAATCAGTGTTTTGGATGCTGGACATATAGTGTAAGAGGATCTTCTTGAGGTGCCAGAGAAAAGACACCATTTGCTCAGCATGATATGCTGTTCCCTAACCACTCACTCCATAGGGATGTACCTAGGGGAAAAAACAGAACATTAATTACATTGAAATTAAGGAGATTGTTTCTGTTTATAAAAATGATGCTATTACTCTGGCAAGGTGTTTATTGCAGACAGTCAGTTCTATGCAGTATTTATCTTCCCCTGATATGGGTGCTCCTTCTTCTGAGGAGATGAGGCATTTTGTGATTATTGTGCTGTTGACAGAGACAGGGTTATCTCACCTCAGGGTTCTGTGGCTCAGGATTATGATTCACTAGATAATGAGCCTGAAGTTGTCCCCATGGAAGCTTTCTCCTTTTCTGAGACTCTTTCCAGGCTATGGGATATATTTTCTTGGAAACAGACAGATGCGAACTCCCCCCCCAAGAGCCGGGCAGATATTCTGATTTGATCGAACAAAAAGTTCTTGACTGTGCACACATTCAACATATATGGAGTAATGTATTTAAAGCTGCCCGAAATGCTCCTGATTCTCTGTCATAATTTCCTGAAAAAGCGGATAAATTGTATATAGATTCACGGACCAATACATTTTTCTGCTGTTATTTTGTAACTGACCCATCAGCTGCTTTGTCTACAGCTCCAGCAGCAAAAAAGAATCTTTCTTCCTCCAGACCAGTTTTTGGAAGTATGGAGAGTATCTGTTTGAAATGACAGGGTAAAATACTTTTTTTTGTTCTACTGCATTAGCCTTCTGAATCCTGAACTAACAGCGCTATATGTGGAAGGTTATTTTTAAATGTGCTAAGAGCTTAGCAGTATTTTCTACTCCTCTGTCCCCCGAGGGTAGGTCTTATGTGAATCAGAATGTGTTCAGTCTATCTCAGTATTCTAAACATGCCTTTAAAGGTCAAGTTTAAATGAGCAAAATGGACGTTTCTTGTCACACAAAAAAGTATGTACATGCAACATTATTTAAAGTTTGCTTCCAAATGTGGAAAACTAAGCATACAAAGCCAAATGTATGCATTATTATTAATAGGTGGGGGAAGGTCTTACGTCATTTTGGGCTGCAGCTCTAATTATTCTAGATTAGCATGGGTGAGTAATTGTATTTTATTTATTTGATTGGCAAACTGTTAAATTAAAAATTTGGCAAAAACTAACCAGCTAGCCATTAATTTTTTTTCCAGAGTGTTAAATTAACTTTTGGCAATTACACAACTAATAAACAATTATTTACCCATGTTATTCCAGTTTAATTAAGAGTTGAAACCCAAAGTTACGTAAGCACCTCCTGGCCACCCATTAATATTAATGCTGTGAATATGTCTTTGTATGCTTAGTATTCTTTATTCAGTAGAAATGTTTCAAATTATTTTATTTAAAATGCGGTCGAGTGACGTTAAAGACATGCAGGTAGGTGCGAGTGTGAATGGGTCTGCTTTCTTTGAAGGTTGGGCATCGGGCTGGCAGTCATGAGCGGACCGTAGTTCTGCTGTAGCAACCCCTAACCGGGAAAAGCTGAAAGACTTTTCTAGTGTAAAACAACCTTTGTTTTCTGCATAAAAAGGTTCTGCATGCATAAAGATGTATGCAAGCACGTTTTTATGCTAAAACCAAATGTCATTATTCACCTTTAAACATGATCTTTACAAGTATGTATGATTGTGCTGGTACTGTTTCCAGGGCTTCTTCTACAGTTACAGTTCAGAGGAGAGTTATTTGGTTACACAACTGGAACTTTTCAGATGAGTTGAAGGGAGAAATTTTGAGCTCCTCAAACAGTGAGATGAGTGAAGTAAATGAATGCAGGGAGACTCTAGGATTTTGTTGGTCCCCAGATGCCTTCCTTCCAAACTCTCTGCCATTTTTAAAAGACAAAGCAAGCAGAGAATGCAGCCTAATAACAGGCAGGCACCCAAGAAAAATTGGCAGGAAGGTAACAACCCCAAAATCAAAAAGCAAGGAAATTTTCCAAAAAAAAAGGTCAACCACCATTTTCAGAATGACTGTGCCAGAGATGTGGTTAGCTTCCTTTTCTTCCTGCCCTTATTGCCCTTCCACTGTTACATTATCTGGCCTCTCATTGCCCCAGCTTGGTGTCAGATTTTTGTCAGGCTTTTATTCCAAAATGTTTCTAATCTCCAAAAAAGGAGCATTCATGGAGATCTGTTTTGGATCTCTCCTTTCTCAATCTGTATGGCAAGGTTCCAAAATTCAAAATGTTGCCCCTCCAGTTAGTGTTAGCACTGCTCCCAGACAGCTGTTTTATGGTAACCTTAGCTCTCAAGAATGCTTACCTTCATGTTCCTGTAAAATACAATTTCAGGCGATTCTTAAGATTTTATGTATCTGGGTCACGTCAGTTCTCTGCATAACCCTTTGGACTATCTACTGTACCAAGAGTGTTTACAAAGTGCCAAGCCCCAGTGGTGGCTCTCTGCAGGGTATCCATCGTTTACTTGTTTGATGATTTGCTTATCTATACAGAATCCCTACACAGATGCCAGGAGACTTTAACAAAAGTTTCATCCATCCTAACCCATCTAGGGTTTCAGATAAACTTACTGAGTCCATCACACAAAATTGTTTACCTAGGGTGCCTTACAGACATCTTTGTGAAAAAAGCCATTTTACCCCAAGACAAGGTGGAGGCATACCAAGCAATTTTGCTGAAATTTTCTCGGCTGTCCCAAGCTTTAGCCAGAGAATTCTTTGGGATACTGGGTCTTATGGCACTGATGAGCCCAGTGATTTCACTTTCCAGGATACACATAAGAAAGATTCAGTGGTTCCTCAAAAATATGTGGACCCAGCATCTTCACCCCCCTAGAGTTTCAAATACCAGTGCTGGGATTTGTAAAATTAGAATTTCAGTGGTGGAGAAATCAGATCGTTCTCAATCCAGGACTCCCTTTTTCTCTTCCTACCCCAAAACACTTGTTCCTGACATACTTGTCAAATTTTGCTTGGGGTGCAGTTTTTATGAGAATAGAAATGGAAAATCTGTAGGTGTGGGGCAATTTTGGGGAGATCAGTACACATAAACATCAAAAAATGCTGGTTGTAATTTGTGCTATAAAAGCTCATCATCATCTTGGGTGCCAGATTCTCTGCAGATGATTATAGACAAAACCACAGTGATGTACTTCAACAAGTAAGAGGTTTCAAGTCATACTCTCTGTGATGGATGGCAATCATTTCTTGGGAGTTAGGTCTTCAGCACTCAGTAACCCTTCAGGCTTCTTACATACCATCTGAGGAAAACATAGTGCTATACAAACTCAGCAGATCCTGGACAGCTCCTCGCGAGTGGAATCTCAGTTCAGAGCTTTTCCAGAAATTGATCTAGTTTTGAGGAACACCATAGATAGATCTGTTTACCTGCTTTCAAAATAGACAGTTAGATAAATGAGAAACCCTTGCAACCAAGCATGAAGAACAGATGTTGTGTTATTCCCTTAGTTGGGTATGTTCCTGTGTACTTTTCCACCCTTTTTAAAGATTTCCAAGATACTTCTGAAGATTCAGAAAGAATTCCCAAAAATTACTGTGGTGACTCCTTCTTGGCCAAAGCAAAATTAGTTTTCCCTTCTTATGGCATTTGCAGAGGGAAATTATCGTACAGTTCTTCACAGGATGGATTTTCTCACACAGGACAAGGGGAGTTCGATATACCCCAACATCAAGCAACTGCAACTATTGCCTGGATGGTTCAATTCTGATTCCTTGTAGTCAGCCTTTTCATGTGGACATGCAGCAAGTACTACAGGAGGCAAGAAAGCCTGCTACTAAAAATTCATATATTGGCAAATGGAAAAAGATTTTCTAGTCTGTCCCTAGTCTAAAATCAGGATCCCAGCAGGGGAGTTTGCACTCCTGGTAGTCAAATGTCTCTGTGAGGTGCTATCCTCTGGCCTTTTGTATGCCTCTATCAAAGTGCATCTTGTGACCATTTCAGCTTGTCTACCCATGAATCATTGTTTCTCTTCTCTGTTTTTGGTGTATTCATTTCTGAAAAGGGTGTTGCACGAGTCCCTCATGTAAACAAATACTTCCATCATAGGATCTCAATTATGTGCTAGAGAAATTGACTTTGTCACCTTTAAAACCGGCCTCTTTGCTGATTTGAGGTTCATTACTTGAAAAACTGTTCTAATTGTTGCTCTGACATTTATAAGATGAGTATCCAAGTTGCAGAACTCATGGTTGGGAACCCTGTCTGGTTTTCCATGGAAATAGTGTCACTCTGCAGAATAACTCCATATTTGTGCCTAAGGTTGATTCAGAGTTTATTTTGATTCAAACCATCAGTCTCTCAGTTTTCTATCCAAATCCTAAAAACAAAGGAGAAAAGATTCTTCATACCTAAGATGTGCATAGGCAATTCAAGTACTATCTTGACAGAACCAAGTCTTTCAGGAAAGCTGACCAAGTTATTTACTTCCTCTTCTGGAACTAAGAAAGGTCAACCCTTGTATAAACAGACTATTTCAAGATGATTTCCTACCGCTATTGAGTTTTGCTACTCGCACCATGGCAAAACTATGGCAGGCAAGGTTAAGGCCCATTCTACCAGGGCATTAGTTTCTTTGATGACATGTTGGAAAGGTTTGGACTCTAGAAGTATTCTAGAGGCAGCAAGTTGGTCCTTTGTCTGTACATTTACAACTCAATACAAAGTGGATTTCTTCTCTAGGTTTTTGCTAGAATCAGTTCTCTAGGGGCTCCTGTACCCTTCTCCTTCTTCATCATAGGTAGGATAAGCTTTGCTAATCTACCCATAAGCTACTGCAGAAGTGAAAATGATGGACATAGTACAGTTGTATAGGTTACACTTACCCATAACAGTTGTATAAGTTGCACTTACTCATAACAGCATATATGTGAATTCTTCACTCCTGCAGTAAGTAGCCGCACTCAGCCAGCATCTGCCTTGTTGCACATAACTGGTGAGTTACAACTTTATTGTTGCGGTTGTTAGGTTTAGATTTTGGTAACATAGCTATTGTTAGATTACAATGAGTTCCCTTTTTTTTTTTCCTTTTGGGACAAGAAAGTCCTGAAAATTTTAGTCACTCTGGCTGCTTTTGTAGTTCCCTACAAAAAGGGATTCGCTTATTGTCATCCAGAGTGACTGCGCAGGAGGAGGTTAGAGGCTTGGGGAACTGATTAGGGGTTGTATCCTTGGCAGGATAGAATCCATAGGCAACTGCTGCAGTGAAGAAGTCGGACATTTACTGTTATGAGTCAATGCAAGTTACACAACTGCAGTATCTAACATACACTTCACCTAAACCCAGTATAACTCAAAAAACATAAAAAAAGCAGAAAAAATGTTTTTGTGACAGGCCGCACCCTCTTGCACCGCTCCCGTATGTCACTGCTTTGCTTCTCTTGCCCCTATAACTTGTATATATTCCATTGTCACAATACATTGGAAGAAAGGGAAAAAAACAATGAAAGTACAGCATCAGATCACATAATCCAATGTAACTGTGGTAAAGCGAATTGCAGTGCTACTTATAAATCAATACAAAAGCTAATACAAGTGGTAGAAAATCATAAGCTTTCTTTATTATCAGTGTTTGAAGTATGTAATGGAGACTACCATTAGATAAACTGTGCTTACATCTATTTTTAGACCACCTGAGTGTGGATAAAGTGATAGTTCACCTCACGGTAATCCATATATGTATATTAGCGTGTGTTTGTATATTACAACACTTTAAAAAGAGAGTATTAGATGTTGTACATATATAGCAGCTTATTACAAAAATGCACGTCATGTGGTTTTGTGTATTTCTTTTTTGAAAAGATCAGTTTGAATGCATAACTCAGTGAGGCTCAATATCAGTATTTCTGTTCTGTTTCTCAGTCATCTAGATACTGCACAAATAAGTTATTGCTCTTTTAAAAGAGACTGTATCTGTTCCAGTTTCTTTTGAGAGCAAAGATAGCATGTAAAATGTAAAAAAGCATTTAGAAGTAAGCTTATAGGGCTCCATAGTACAAAGAGAAAAGCCGTTAATGTGATTCAGGTGACCTAGATTCTATTAGTGGGTCCAGATCCTTGGGAGTCAGGTGGGGGGGTACAGATAGTCTGCCATTTTGCCAGCTGACTTATCTCAGGTGAGATGAGAAATCTTCTGCTCATACTACAGCTCATGTTGGGATTGGGGACTGTATATCTGCATCAAAAAGTTTGGGACTGCATCAGCATTTTCTCTGCAGAAAGGATCTGCATAGATGTCAGCGCACACTGGATGTGGAGTGGGAGAATGGATAATACATTAAAAAAGTTCCCACTTTTGTCAAGATGATGCCATATTGGGTCATTGTGTTCTCTTTGCCCACTCCATAAGTCTTCCATTACATATTCCCTATTCTGAGGGTCCCTTGTCCAGAGAATAAGATGGACAAGTACCAGGCATATTAACTGAAGAAGATTGAAGAGGGTCTCTGTGAAAGTCATATGGCAGACAGCACAGAGGGGAATCAAAAACAATTAAAATTAGTATATAAAATGAAAAATTCTAGATGTAAATTGACATTAGCAGGTAAAATTCCATTTAGTTGCAATGCATTAAGAACATAAGTTTTACTAAACTCTGAAAGTCATTCATATCCAAGTATAGGGCTTAAGAGATTGAGAATTCCTATGTCAAAAGGTTGAAATTCATCTGTAGAACACTTGAAGCTATCTGCAAGGTTTCTTAGTGAGGTAGGAACATGATTAGTTTTCATTTTTAGTATTAATATTCCAAAATTTGAAGTAGCTGACACTTATTAACGTAAAACACCTGCCCATGCTGACTATGTCCAATGCAAATAAAATGTTTGAAACTTCTGTAGTATGTAAAAGCCATTATAGCCCATGTGCAATAAACATGCCTCGGATTTACAGCTCTCCTCACTTTTCTGTGGCGGCACAAATAGATTTTTCATAGTTTCAATTTTAAAGAGTATTAGAGTACCTTTGGTGCTGAAAAAAGTGAAATGCAGACTTTTTCTCGTGTCAGAGATAAAAGTCACCATGCCTATGAATTCTCATGAGCTCTTCCAGACTGCTCTGGAATCTCATTATTTCTTTACCGTTTATCACTTTCTTTCTCTGTCTTTAACTTCCACCTTGTCTCTCTCACTCTCTCTCTCTCTCTCTCTCTCTCTCTCTCTCTAATACACTAAGGTTGTAGCTGAGGCCTCTTTTCTACATAACATGTATTTTCCCTTTAACAGGGTGAGCACAATAGTCACTGCAGCTAAATGTCACAATATCTTTAACAGTAGCATTATCTGCATTAAAACAATTACAATTTAATACTCAATTTACAGGGCAACCAATACACTGTGTTATATCTGACACCCCAGGTTGAAAACAGCAGCTTTAGGTCCTGCTGATGGACTGAAATGCTGAGGACAGGCTATCTGCACTGAGCTGCCATAACTAGGATGATATTGACCATTACTGTTGGATCGGCACAGCCCACCTGCAAAACTTGATATTTCGTATTCATTCTTTCTTTGCAGGGGCATATGGACATCCACTGAAGTAAATTCTCTCTCCCCAAAAAGTTATACCGTAGGACTTCTGAGTTCATTTGACAGCAAGACATTCACTTTGAGACGTAGGTATTCGCTACATCTTAAGACTGTTTTTTTTTTTTCACCGAGACTGGTTTCTGCATGAAATTTAGTTAAGCCCACCATACCTGGCAGTTAAAAGAAAGGGAACTGATTTATTTGATATGGAGCAGGAACTACCTCACTGCCTATTTTTGTTGCATTGATTGGGGGGGGGGTCATGTATCACCATCATGGTATTAGAAACTAGCTGCTTTTACTTTTTATAATCTCTTGCTTTAACTACTAGGCTGACTGGGGTTGTCTCAGCTTCTTTTTGTGGTTTAAGAATGCTTATGTGGTAAACTTGATGCTGATATATTTTCTAGGTTATCTAACTCAGTAATTTTCATTACTTACCCTTTCTGTGACCTTAAATGCTCCTTGCGGCTTCATGAGAAATTTATTTTCAGATGATGTAATAAAACCAACGATAGGTCTCCAACCTGAATCTCCCACCTGCTGGCTTCTCTGTTATATAACCACCACTTGGCTGCTTCTGACTTCTCCACTTGCTCACAGACTATAGGCATCACAGATTTTATTCTGTCTTGCAGGCAGGTGTAGTGATCTAACACTGATTTAAAGACAGCTGCCTATTATTTCCATATCTCTTTAGCTATATCTTATCATCCTGTAGGGAGTACCCCAGAGAAGATCAAAGAGTTGGAATCCTGTTGCTTGGGGGAAACTCACAGGTAACAAACAGTAGGTATGCCAGTAACTGTTCCCAGTTTTTGCTATTCTCTGCTATCACTTCCCTTAACATCTACTGGGAACTACATGTCTTTATTACCCAACATAATACTGATGTTCTCAGTGTAACTGAAGCTTGGCTTAAACCCAGCATAAATGACGCTGGCTGTAATATCATCCATAAAGACTGTATAAAGAGGAAAGGTGATGGTATTGCTTTAATATTTCCCAGTACCTACCACATTTCCCCTTACAGCAAACCCGTAACTAAATTCAGTTCAGCAGAGCTTCTTATTGCTTTCCTCAAAGTAAATACATCTCTCCTGGCGACAATTTACCTGTACTGGAAGATGTCCTACATTAGATATCCATAACATTACCACAACAAAAAAAACACTAGTAGGTGATGTGAATGTCAACTGGTTAGACATAAACTGCAACTCCCCTACATCTACCATGAACTTGTATGGTTTCACACAACTAATTAATAGCCCCACACATTATAGCAAGACATCAAATTCCCTGTTAGAATGGATCCTAGTATCAGACTCTAAAAAAATACTCCACCACAGGTACAATGTCAGATTCTCTCAGTGATCATCTCCCAGTCTATATGACCAGACATCTCATACATCCAGTTAAACAGTATATTTATAAAATAACACGCATCCTTTCCAAGTTTAATTCAGAAATGTTCATTACTGCACTACCATCGATTAACTGGAACTTCCTAAAAATCCTCCCCTTAGATGATGCTGTAAATGAATTCCATAAACTTTTCTAAATATCCTAAAAAGTCCTGTACCTCCTAGAAGGAAGAGACTAAAAATAAATAATGCAACTTGGCTACCCAAAAATAGTAGAATGCTAATGCAGGATAGAGAAAAAGCATAGAAAGAATGGCAAAACACCTCAATATCTTGAAAACTTCAGAATTATTCGCAATTGTACTAAAAAGCAAATAAACAAAGAGAAAAAACTATACTATAATAACTTTCAGAATAATACATAACACAGCCCTAAAAAAATTTGGACATACATTAAATAATATTATATCCCAGCCAAGAATTCAACCCAAACCTCTCTCCCGGTAATTCACCACTCAAAACTACAATACAGTTCATCTTTTATTTTATAGATAGTACAGCATCTTTAACCAAGGATTCCTAAACAGTCCCAACCCTGCCCAACAGCCATATATCACCACATCCTCTTTCACCTTGAAACCTGTGCCCCATGTCCTATGTAACACTACTCTAATAGCAGCCAATAGCATTGCCAGTCCTGTCTCAATCCTTACAAATAGGTCAGTCTAGTAATCTCACGTTCCTTCTGTCTGGAAAAAGTCACACATTATCTCTCTGCACAAAGGAGCAAATTCAACAGACATTAATGGCTTAAGACCTATAGCAGTTTATCTCCCCTCGCCAAAATACTTGAAAAATGTATTCAAAAACAATTGCAAGACTATCTCCTGCAGGAAGAACTCCTATCCCCTAAACAACATGGCTTCCGTCATTCCCATAGTATTAGCACTGCCCTTCTAACTTATATAGATACTGTCAATAAAGCTAGACATAATGGCAAACTAGTCTCTTCCTTATTTCTAAACTTGTCTACAGCCTTAGACACAGTTTGTCACAGCAAACTTCTACTTCAAATGTTCACACTAGGTATCTCTCAGCCCTCTCTCCTGTGGTTCAAAAGCTACCTGCTCAATAGGTGTCAGACAGTAAAATGGCAATGTAGGCTCTCTCCTTACCTCCCAGTCACCACTGGTGTACCACAAAGCGTTATCCTTGCTTCCCCTCCTCTTTAACATTTTCACCAACATCTTCTATACATCCACAAAACAGGCCACCCTAATACAATACACAGATGATTCCACTCTCATTTGCATATCTGACAATATAGTACACCTCCAGAAAATTACTCAGGAAGCTTTAACAGCCATTAAAATATGGTTTCATAACTCACAGCTCATGTTCAACCCAAAAAAGATCAAGCTAGTACTTTTTTTCCCAAATCCCTGTCTCATGAAAAAAAAATGTAAAGTCCTGTCTCTTGATAGTACAGCCATTAAAGTCACTTCTCATAACAAATTATTAGGGGTGATAATGGATGATAATCTTACAGTCAACCTGCACATGCAAAATTGCATAAGAAAAACTCATCAAAACTGCTTTACAGAGACAAAATCTTTCTCACCAATGCAACTAAAACTACAGTTGGCACTACTTATCTTCTCCCCACACTTCTTTATGGTGCTCCCATCCTCACTAACCTCCAGGCTTCACAAATATTAAAACTTGAACAATGCTATAACAAAGTTGCTAAATTTGCAGCAAATACGCCTTTCAGAACCCAACACTGTATATCACTGAAAAGCCTAAATTGTTTAGAACTGCCTCATCAACTAACATATACACAACTTCTTACCACATATAAAATTATCCATCATCCAGCTGCCTGTCCAGCTCTAAAATCATTCTACACAGCTATGTTCCCAGTTGGGCATTGTGATCCGGTGACCAGAAACTCTTGTATGTATATAAACTTATCAAATCTGCTGGGAATTGTCTGTAATTGTACAAGGTTGCTAAGGCCTGGAACTCATTACCTGTATCCACCAGGTTACTACCCTCCCTTCCATCCTTCAAAACCACTCTGAAAGATTTCCTGCCTAAAATCTGGCTCTGTTTTTGCTCAAAACCAGGATAAACAATATCCCTAAATGTGAACAGGTATCTTTTCATTCCTTATAACCCCTTAGTCTCCCTTATTCATAGGTTCATAGGTGTGTACTAGGCTAATGGCCCTGGAGCCTTTGCAAGCCTAGCCCATAGGATTAGAAAGAAATACAACAAATGACCTGTAGAAATGCTGAAATCACCAACCAACACTTTATTTACAAAACGTCTCAAGTTTCTAGTGCTTTGGCAACAGGTAACTTCTGGGAGTACATCAAGAGGAAAAAAAAACAGTACCATTTTATACACACATTAACTACCATCAATTAAACAAATAATTTGCTCATCAATTATCCTCTTAAAACATTTAGTACAATAAGTCCATTATTCATAAAAAACACAATTGTATCATGAGTTTCCATGAACATTCGGTATTAAGCCCATAAGGGCTTAAAGTATTGAGACGTAAATACTTTCTTTATACAACAAATGATATTTATTCTTAAACTCAGAATCAACAACACCCCAATTAACTTGTTCTAAGATGCTGGCTTACAAAGAATCTGGGTTGCTGTTGTGAAATAGATTAAAATGCATTGCAATAGGACTAGCAGCCTTCTCCACTTTAATGTCTCTAATGTGCTCCTGCAATCTCAGTTTAAAACTTCTCTTTGTTTCACCTATATAAAAGAGATTACAGGAGCACCTGAGAACATAAATAACATTACATGTTAAACATGTAAAATGTCCTGTAGTACTAAAAGAAACTCCATTAATATATCTAAAAAAATTAATAATGTATTTACATGCTGAGCATTTAGTACAACCACTAGTGCCCAGCCTAAACAAAGTACTACATAACTTTTCCACTGGCTTAACAAATTTATTGTGTACAATGATGTCCTGTATATTCCTACCTCCTGTAAATGAGAAGATAGGAAATTTACATAGTGAATCAGAAAATTCCTTAAATTTAAATAAAAATGGCCAAAAATACTTAATAATCTTAACTTGTTCTTGAGAAAAAAAAATTGTAAGAAATAACTATATACATTTGTCTAAATTTATGCTTCTTTTCTAAGGTTACTACCATTATTTTTTCTGTAATAATTCGTAATAGAACTACTAGCTACTCATGAATTATTTTTTTTTAATTTTCCAAAGCTCTCTGGATATCTTTCAAAAAATAACCCCTCTTCAAAAACATGTTTATAGCAGTACACATTTCTTTATATAATTCCTCATCAGTACATAATCTATAAACCCTAAATAATTCTCCAAAGGGTAAAGAATCCAACAGATGCAGTGGATGGCAGCTAGATCTGTGCAATAAATGATTACTGTTATCAAACGTATGGTAAATTTTAGTTTTAATTTTTTCACCAACTGTTCCTGTTAAATCTATATATAGTGTTACCCTGTTGAAGCCCATCAAATTTAATTTAAACCTATTAACATCCAAATCTGTGATTAAAGGCAGAAAGATTAGCCAGGCCACCCTTACACAAAAACACTAAATCATCTATAAATCTGTAATAGGAAACAGCAAAAGTTCTAAAGAAATTATGTCTGTATAAGTATTCCACCTCATAAAGGCCCATAAAAAGGTTGGCATAGCCAGGGGCAAATGATGCACCCATGGCAGTGCCTATTTTCTGAACATAAACATCTTCACAAAAACAAAAATAATTATTAGTAAGACAAAATTCACTTTGTTCTACTACATAATTTGTGGACTGTCTCTTAGAAAAAACTTAATAGCTTCTAAACCATATTGGTGTTGAATAGAAGTATACAAACGTTTAACGTCAACAGATACCCAATACATTTCTTCAGTCCACTCAATATTTTTAATTTGGTCTAAAAAATCAAAAGAATATTTTATGAAGGATGGTAACTTCATTACATAGGGTAATAAATAACTATGTAAAAATACACCTACATTACGTAAAAAATAATTAGTAGTGGAAAGAATAGGCCTACCTGGGGGATGTTGCATATTCTTATGAAGCTTGGGTAAACAATAAAAATAAGCTATAGAATTGTTTTCATTGTATAATTTGTATCTACATCTTGTTTAGAAAAATACCCAAATCTATAACCTTTAGAAAGTAAATCCTGATTTTTTTTTGTTGTGCATGTTGATACTCTCTTACTGTTACCTTTGAATACACTTCAGTATTATTAAGATGTTCCATGCACATTTCCATATACTGTTTAGCATGCATTACTACTAAACGGTTCTCTTTGTCTGAAGGTTTAAAACCAATTCATGTTGTTCATAGGTTCATAGGTTCATAGGTAGATACTAGGCTATTAGCCCTAGGGCCTATATAAGCCTAGCCAAAAAGGTACCCTGGCTTTCACCACCCAAGAAAATTATTTTCCTGTGCCCCTGTCGAGCAGAGCCACAGAAGTGATCCCTGGGGTGAATTTCCTATTTGAACTGAACACGTAGATAGAACAAAATCTCAGCAAGAACACAATAGTTACAGAAACACTAGGCTTTAATGAAGCTTTCGGGCTCTCAACCCTTCATCAGCATATAACATTATACATTTCAAACCATTTAAATAGAGGAAACAGTTAAAATCACATGATCAAACCAGCCAATAAAACATAATAAAAAGGAAAAAACATAAAAACATAAAAAATGAAATGCATCAAATTTCTGTAAAGAAATGTGTGTGGGGGTCCCTTTTTTAAAAAACCATCATGATAATATACTTGAGGCTATTTTTTATGCCACAAAATTAGTTATTATATTATAAATTATTCATTTGGTGCTTCACTAATACTGGTTTAATAGTGGAAGTACTATTTAAACCAGGTGGAGTGTCAGCTTGTAATCTTATTATCCATTCTAACTCTCTCATATCTAAAAGGTTGTTAATATCACCCCCCCCCTCACACCCACTTGCACTACATCTATACATCTAAACTTAAAAATGTGGTTACTGAATTCATATATATGCTTATATAAAGCATTTGTCTGTATTTGTCTATTTATCTCTGATCTATGTTCGATTATACGGTCTTTAAGCCTACGTATAATCTTTCCTACATAAAAAGCCTGACATTGCATACACGTGGCGAGATAGACTAGTTTCATAGTATTACAATTAGCACTACAGTAAAATTGAAATTTTTTATGTGTGACAGGATGTTTAAAGGTACTATCTGTATCTAAAATGTCAGCACAACAGCTACAGTTGTAACATTTATAGGTCCCTATCTTACTATGTATAGTATTGTGTTGTTCCACAAAATCTTTATAGCACAGCATATTCTTTAAGCATTGACTATTCCTATAAGAAAAGCTGGGTTTAGAGCCCACTATTGAACTAAATTCAGGCATTGCCATCAAAATTGGCCAATTTTTCTTGATTATTTTACATATTTGGTTAGAATAGCCAGAGTATGTGGTAATGTATCTCAAAATATTATCTTTCTTTTTATTAACTATCGGTGAACTATAACTAACATCTGTCTCATGATCTGAAAAAATGGGTTTATAGTCAGTTTTTCTGCCCTCCATTGTTATTTTAATATTTTTATCAATAATATTTTCTGCATATCCACTTCTCAAAACTCTGTTTTCATATTTGTTATTTCATTAATGTATGTATGTTCATCTGTTGTTAGTCTACTTATTCTTATAAACTGTGATTTCATTATACTTTTAAATACATGTGAAGGATGCATACTAGTACTATCCAAATATCTTATTGTATGCACATCTTTCTTATGTACCATAGTTTGTATCATGTTGTTCTTCTTATATAACTTTACATCCAGAAATATCATTTCATCTGATGAGAAGCACATTTTAAATTTAAAAATTTGTAGTGTTATTAATGTATGTTATAAAAGAATGAAGTTCTTCTATCGTGCCATCCCATACAAAAAAACAATCATCTACAAATCTAGCATAACTTTTTACATGTACATTCAGTGCATTTTTATTACTTAATATAAATTCCTTCTCCCACTGGAATAGTACTAAGTTCAAGAAAAGTATTTGCCACGGAAGAACCCATGGCTACTCCAGTTAATTGTTTATATGGAATACCTTCAAAAATAAAAATATTACTAGTTAGTACCAAATGAAGAAGAAAACATATATTCTCCACTTCACGAGATTGCTTGGTCGTGTTGGACAGTAAGAACCTTCTAACTGCCTCTATACCATAATCTATAGGGATGACCGTAAATAACGATTCCACATCCAATGTTACAAAAATGTAGTCATAAGGCATTTTTATACCATATACTAAGATTCTTCAAGAAGTGTGAGCTGTCCTTTATTATACTTCCACATTTAGGTAATAACTCAGATAGTACACTCTGTAAATATTTAGATATGGTTTCAGTTATCCACCCTTTGCCTGAGACTATAGGTCTCAATGGTGGTTGCTCCAAAGATTTATGTATCTTTGGGATTCCATATATTTGTGGAATTTTTGGGCATGGGGTGGAAAAATAATTAAACACATCTATTGAAATATCATTATTTAACTGCATGTCATAAATAGCCATGTTCACCTGTGTTATACAATTTTTCACATCAGGAGAAGTAATCTTTTTAAAAGTATTAGTGTCAGATAAGAATGCAGTAAATTCATTCATATAGTAAATTCTGTCCATTAAGACTATTGCCCCACCCTTATCTGCTTGCTTTATAATTATATCTTTCTCATTCTTTAAATATTTAAGAGCTTGATATTCTTTAAAAGAAAGATTATAGTTCCTTTTTGTTGTGTCACATTTAGAAAACAGAGTTCTAAATTCAAATTCAACAATATTTATGAATGCCAGAATAACCGGAGATAACTGAGGAATAAATAGACTTGATTTTTTACACACAACACTATTTTGAACAGAGTCTTTAAATATAAAGTTTAACATCAAGCTTCTAGCAAACAGTTTTAAGTCTATAATGGCCTTTACAACATTATCCATAGCAAAGGGAATAAATTTCAAGCCTTTGCTTAGTACTAATAGCTGCTCTTGTGAAAAAATCCTTTATGCTAAATTTAAAGTACCTTGTTTTATTATTGCAGTCTCTTATCTGCGTGGCGTTTTGTTGCTTTTCTTTGGACTGCTGTACTTCCTCTTTGCCCCTTGAGTTTGAGGCGATTCCCCTGTCGCGGATATCAGGCTGTTTTCTGTGTTCATTTTTTTCACAGAAACCCTTTCTGGTTGTTGAAGTCGAAAGGGTAAAAAAGAAGAAATTTCCGTCTGCCTCTTTCCTTTAACATCGCGCAATTGCTCTGGTGGTGTTGGTGTCTTAGGTAAATCCAAAGTTACATTTTCTGTTGCTGAAGTTAAAAGAACTTCTACGTTGGTTTCCACTGGTCGTTGGCTTGCTTCCTTCACATGTGCTGTCTCAGCTCCACACTGAGAAGGCATTGCGTGTAACGCTTTGACGACGACTTGCTGATTGGTCAAGATGTGATTAGATGTGCCAGGAAGCGTAAATTCATCTAAACGGTCTAACAGCTTAGTAGTATTCATAGAATTAGAATTACGCTGAGGTTGTTGTTTATAATTAGCTGATTTTGGTGGATATTTAAAGTCAGTTTTCGGCCAGGAGAAAATATGACCGTTTTTATAATCTTCAATATCTCGCTGTAATTTACGTTTCTTTTTGATCTCCAGCCTATTGTCCAATAATTGCATTTTTTCTATGAAAACTTGATAAGCATTGTGTGAAGCATCATTTTTAAGTATTGACAAGACTTCTTTATCACATTGCTCTATTTCCTGCAATAAGGTTTCCTCAGTCTCTTCAAAATAATTATTCATAAGCTTCATATAGCTTGCACTCAATTCTAAATTAAGCTGTTGCCATTTCACTAAAAGTTCCTCATAGGTATTACCATACGAGGGCATTTTGAGTACACGCAGTCCTCTAGGCACAATGCCTAGTTCAAGATAGGCTAAGAAACTAAGCCTCTGCCATTGCAGCTGTTTATAGCTACTAACCTTCTTTTCTAGTGTATTAATCAATGTAGTTAGTTTCGTTGTATCTTCAGCTACCAGAGTCTTATGAGAGTTAGCATCAGGTAACTGATTTTGCAACAATGGATTATTCACCTTTGTTAAGAGTCTCTTAATAGACAGAGCCATTCTCCAAGGAAAAAGATGAAAAATAAAGCAGCTGGTTTGAATTCCTCTTATCAGCGTTGTCTGTAGCACTTGTAGTAATTTAGTTAATCGAACTGAACACGTAGATAGAACAAAATCTCAGCAAGAACACAATAGTTACAGAAACACTAGGCTTTAATGAAGCTTTCAGGCTCTCAACCCTTCATCAGCATATAACATTATACATTTCAAACCATTTAAATAGAGGAAACAGTTAAAATCACATGATCAAACCAGCCAATAAAACATAATAAAAAGGAAAAAACATAAAAACATAAAAAATGAAATGCATCAAATTTCTGTAAAGAAATGTGTGTGGGGGTCCCTTTTTTAAAAAACCATCATGATAATATACTTGAGGCTATTTTTTATGCCACAAAATTAGTTATTATATTATAAATTATTCATTTGGCGCTTCACTAATACTGGTTTAATAGTGGAAGTACTATTTAAACCAGGTGGAGTGTCAGCTTGTAATCTTATTATCCATTCTAACTCTCTCATATCTAAAAGGTTGTTAATATCACCCCCCCTCACACCCACTTGCACTACATCTATACATCTAAACTTAAAAATGTGGTTACTGAATACATATATATGCTTGTATAAAGCATTTGTCTGTATTTGTCTATTTATCTCTGATCTATGTTCGATTATACGGTCTTTAAGCCTACGTATAGTCTTTCCTACATAAAAAGCCTGACATTGCATTGCAATCTTTGGAGCAACCACCATTGAGACCTATAGTCTCAGGCAAAGGGTGGATAACTGAAACCATATCTAAATATTTACAGAGTGTACTATCTGAGCTATTACCTAAATGTGGAAGTATAATAAAGGACAGCTCACACTTCTTGAAGAATCTTAGTATATGGTATAAAAATGTGCCTTATGACTACATTTTTGTAACATTGGATGTGGAATCGTTATTTACGGTCATCCCTATAGATTATGGTATAGAGGCAGTTAGAAGGTTCTTACTGTCCAACACGACCAAGCAATCTCGTGAAGTGGAGAATATATGTTTTCTTCTTCATTTGGTACTAACTAGTAATATTTTTATTTTTGAAGGTACTCCATATAAACAATTAACTGGAGTAGCCATGGGTTCTTCCGTGGCAAATACTTTTGCGAACTTAGTACTATTCCAGTGGGAGAAGGAATTTATATTAAGTAATAAAAATGCACTGAATGTACATGTAAAAAGTTATGCTAGATTTGTAGATGATTTTTTTTTGTATGGGATGGCATGATAGAAGAACTTCATTCTTTTATAACATACATTAATAACACTACAAATTTTTTTAAATTTAAAATGTGCTTCTCATCAGATGAAATGATATTTCTGGATGTAAAGTTATATAAGAAGAACAACATGATACAAACTATGGTACATAAGAAAGATGTGCATACAATAAGATATTTGGATAGTACTAGTATGCATCCTTCACATGTATTTAAAAGTATAATGAAATCACAGTTTATAAGAATAAGTAGACTAACAACAGATGAACATACATACATTAATGAAATAACAAATATGAAAACAGAGCTTTTGAGAAGTGGATATGCAGAAAATATTATTGATAAAACTATTAAAATAACAATGGAGGGCAGAAAAACTGACTATAAACCCATTTTTTCAGATCATGAGACAGATGTTAGTTATAGTTCACCGATAGTTAATAAAAAGAAAGATAATATTTTGAGATACATTACCACATACTCTGGCTATTCTAACCAAATATGTAAAATAATCAAGAAAAATTGGCCAATTTTGATGGCAATGCCTGAATTTAGTTCAATAGTGGGCTCTAAACCCAGCTTTTCTTATAGGAATAGTCAATGCTTAAAGAATATGCTGTGCTATAAAGATTTTGTGGAACAACACAATACTATACATAGTAAGATAGGGACCTATAAATGTTACAACTGTAGCTGTTGTGCTGACATTTTAGATACAGATAGTACCTTTAAACATCCTGTCACACATAAAAAATTTCAATTTTACTGTAGTGCTAATTGTAATACTATGAAACTAGTCTATCTCGCCACGTGTATGCAATGTCAGGCTTTTTATGTAGGAAAGACTATAATGAGGCTTAAAGACCGTATAATCGAACATAGATCAGAGATAAATAGACAAATACAGACAAATGCTTTATATAAGCATATATATGAATTGAGTAACCACATTTTTAAGTTTGGATGTATAGATGTAGTGCAAGTGGGTGTGAGGGGGTGATATTAACAACCTTTAGATATGAGAGAGTTAGAATGGATAATAAGATTACAAGCTGACACTCCACCTGGTTTAAATAGTACTTCCACTATTAAACCAGTATTAGTGAAGCGCCAAATGAATAATTTATAATATAATAACTAATTTTGTGGCATAAAAAATAGCCTCAAGTATATTATCATGATGTTTTTTTTAAAAAAGGGACCCCCACACACATTTCTTTACAGAAATTTGATGCATTTCATTTTTTATGTTTTTATGTTTTTTCCTTTTTATTATGTTTTATTGGCTGGTTTGATCATGTGATTTTAACTGTTTCCTCTATTTAAATGGTTTGAAATGTATAATGTTATATGCTGATGAAGGGTTGAGAGCCCGAAAGCTTCATTAAAGCCTAGTGTTTCTGTAACTATTGTGTTCTTGCTGTGAATTTCCTATTTCCCATCCAGTCATCAAGATTTTTCTTGAAGAGTGCTAATGAGGAGCTCTGTTTGACATAGATAGGTAGTCTGTTCCAGAGTATGGGAAGTCTCTGGGACAGGAATTTATCCCTCCAACATGTTCTGTTTATTGTGGTGACAAGGTTTAGGTCCCTATAGTGTGTAGCTCGGAGGGATTGGGATTTCTTTAAGTGGAGCATGTCCAACAGTTCTGTGTTTGACATAGCTTTGTATGTTAGGCAGAGATCACCTCTAAGTAGATGATATGCGACAGAGTAAAGTTGGAGTTTTTTGAGATGGTCTACATAAGGCATCTGTTTGAAGTCAGTAATCCTCTTTGTGAGGTATTATTGTGGCCTTTCCAGTTGTTGTAGATGTCTTGTGAGGTACATACCAAAAGGCATTGTACTCTATAATGGGTCTAATGAGTGATGAGTAGAGGGAAACAATGACCTCTTTTTTTCTAGATGAGAAACCTTTTGTGATGAGGTGAGCCATGTAGAAGGATTTCCTGACCACTGTGGCGATGTGATTATCAAAGGAGAGACTACTGTCCACTTGTGTCCAAAGATCTCTTATCACACTTTTGGCATTAAGTAGACTACCACGTATGTGGTAGTCCACGGGTACAGAGTTTTTACCAAAGGGGATGACAATACACTTTTTGGCATTGAGCTTCAGGCCATGGCTTTGACACCAGGCATCTGTCTCAGTGAGGCCTTTTTGTAGTATGTCCACATCATTAGGAGTTTTGATTATGGCTCCTAGTTTGCAGTCATCTGCAAACTTTGTTAGCCGAAGACCTTCTGTGTTAGCCTGTACTTCAGAGAAGTAGGTACCAAACAGGAGAGGACCCAGGACTGAACCCTATGGTACTCCACTTGTCACTGGTCTGAAGTCAGATTTGGAGTCTCCATATCATTGTTTCATTTGATATTGTCAAATTTGATATTGATATCAAATATTGGCTTTCCAAATGAAAGGATATCATATCCATTGTTCCTCCATATCTCTAAGAACTTTCCATTCATCTTTTGACAAATTATAAGTAAAAGAATTCCCAGTTTACATAAATTCTTTATGTGTATGTTCTAAAGAGAAATTGACCACAGCTGAAAATTGTTGCACACCTTCATGCAAAAAAGATGGGACAAAATCACTAGAGCATTTCACAGATGTAGTGTCTAAATAGCAGTAACCATTAATCTCATCTATACCCAAAACATGAGAATAAAAGCTGTCATCTAAGTCAGAAATATCTTCATTAGAAATCAGAGTATCATTAGAACCAGCATTTAAATCCCTTTTAGAAAAATAATTAAGTAAATGTAATTTTCTACACATTCTGTATACTTCAAGTTTAAACATATAGGGTCTATCTAGGCATCACAGTAGACACAAATTTAAGACCTTTGTTTAAAATATACATTTGTGTTTCACTTAAATCCACTTTAGATAAATTCGCAACAATGTTATTCTCACCATGAACACCAAAATCACAGTAAAAAAGTTCAGTTCCATCTAGTCCTTTTGTTACGCTGTTGGTAAGCTCCTCTATGACTGACTGACTGTTTTTGGTGGTGAAAACCATCCCCAGTGTGTCTTTCCAAATCTGCTGCTCTCTTCCCATCCCTAAAATTATTATTTAAATATTGAGGCTTTTGAGCTTGAGGCAAAGATGGGTACTGTTGGTCATCCATATCCCAGTTTGTAGAGCCTCCAGAAGTGTCTGAAAATACTTGATGTGAGCTGCCTGCACCAGAATAACCCATTTTGCCACTAACTGGAAAATGCTGATGTTTAGTCTTATTGGCTTTCCAAATGAAAGCTTTATGGTTATTGTAGTCCCTTGAATCCCTCTGTAATTTTGTTTTTTCTTTTCGTAAGATCTTGTTCCAGATCTGTAAGTTTATCATTGATGTCACCTAGTCAAGTCTGTAAACGGGACTAATTTTAGCTGCTAAGGATGTACACAAAGTGGAAATTTCTTCCTTCAGCTTGCATTGTAATAGAATGTCCCATTCTATAGAAATATTCACCCACTCAATAGCACACTGGTGAGCTGCTGCAATCCATCTATCTTGAAGCCATTTCTCGGCTTCATCTGAAACATCAAAAGGCTTGGATGGATTCTTAAAGACACACAGCCCCCTCGGTGTAATGTCAAGCTGGATATAACGTTGCAGGCTTAGCATATTTAAATAAACAGCAGTTTCCTTCATCAAAAGCTGTTCAAGTTTAAAAAATTATGTCAGACACATCCGTAGAAAAGGAAACAGAGTGGTTCTTACCCACACAGTCAAACGGATTCGAAATGCGTTGTTTACGGCCATTTTCTATGAGGTGTCTCCAGTTAATAATAAAACTGCTCACCTCTTGAACCAGATCCTGAAGGCACCTCACGGTTGGACACCACATAATGATCCATACTTTTGAGTAACATCCAGACTATCATCTCTCAGAATCCTTGGTAGTTGATAATTAGGATCACTGGCCATATTCCAGCATACAAAACAACTAAAAAGGTCCAATAGAAAGAAATATGACAAACGCCAGTAGAAATGCTGAAATCACCAACAGACACTTTATTTACAAAACGTCTCAAGTCTGTAGCGCCGCAGGAGGTGCCTTCTAGAGTACATTAAGAGAAAAAAAACAGTGAGTGCCATTTTATACACACATTACCATCAAATAATTTACTCATCAATTATTCTCTTAAAACACATTTAGTACAATAAGTCCATTATTCATAAAAAACACAATTATATCATGAGTTTCCATGAGCATTCAGTATTAAGCCCATAAGGGCTTAAAGTATTATATTTTAAGATGTAAATACTTTCTTTATACAACAAATTATATTTATTCTTAAACTCAGAATCACCAACACCCCAATTAACTTGTTCTAAGATTCTGGCTTGCTCTCCCTTATTCATAGGTTCATAGGTGTGTACTAGGCCAATGGCCCTGGAGCCTTTAAAAGCCTAGCCCATAGGATTACCCTGGCATTGTGCCACCTGACTTTAGTTCCCAGTGCCTCTGTCGAGTAAAGCCACTGGAGTGATCTCTGGGGTGAATTTTCTATTTTCCATCCACTCATCAAGATTTCTCTTGAAGAGAGGCAGTGAGGTGCCCTGATTGACATGTATAGAAAGTCTGTTCCATAGCATGGACAGGCTCTGGGTTATGAACCTGTCCCTCCAGCATGTTCTGTTGATTGTGGTAATGAGGTTAAGGTCTCTGGAGCATGTGGTGTGGAGGGATTGGGATTTCTTTATATGTAGCATTTCTAACGGAGCTGGGTCAGACATAGCTTTGTAAGTCAAGCAGAGATCGCCTCTTAAGTAGGCAATATGAGACACAGAATAATTGGAGTTTGAGTCTGTCCATATAGGACAAATGTTTAAGGCCTAGGATACTCTTTGTGAGGTACTTTTGTGGCCTCTCCAGTTGTTGCAGGTGTCTAGTGAGGTACATGCCAAATGGGGCATTGTACTCTATGACTGGCCTAATGAGGGAAGAGTAGAGGGAGACAATGACCTCTTTCTTCCTGGATGCAAAACCCTTAGTAATGAAATGTGCCACATAGAAGGACTTTCTGACCACAGTGGCAATGTGGTGGTCAAAAGAGAAGTCGCTGTAAACCTGTGTTCCCAGATCTCTTATAACACCTTGTGTGTTCAGTGGACTACCATTGATGTGGTAATTCATAGGAGCTGTTTTTTTTCTCAAAGGGGATGACGACACATTTTTTGGTATTGAGCTTAAGGCTATGGTTCTGACACCAGTCATTGGTCTCAGTAAGGCCTTTCTGTAGGATGTCAACATCACTTGGAGAGTTATTAATAGCTCCCAACTTGCAATCGTCTGCAAACTTTGTCAGCCAGAGTCCATTTGTGTTGGCCTGGACTTCAGAGAAGTAGATACCAAACAGGAGAGGACCCAGGACTAAACCCTGTGGGATTCCACTCATGACTGGTCGGCAGTCTGACTTGGAGTCATCTACTTTCACACTGTGAGTTCTACCTGTGAACCAGTTTGCAACCCACTTAGTGATATAGGGGTTGATGCCTAGCTTAGTGAGTTTTTTCTATGATTCCTGAGTGGGGAATGGTATCAAAGGCCTTGGCCAGATCAAGGTAGGCTATATGAACCACCTTGCCTTCATCCGCAGCTCTAGTGACTGACTCACAGAAGTTGACCAAGTTGAGCAGGCATGATCTACCCTTCACAAATCCAAACTGTGTGGGATCCAAAGTTTGGAAATTCCCTGTATCCTTGTTTATTAGGTCCATGATGATGCTCCATAGCTTTGCATATCAGACTCATCAGGCTAATGGGGCAATACTTCCCATGGTCTTTAGTCGCTCCTCCTTTGTCGAGAGGAATGACTGTAGCAGTGCGCCATTTGGTAGAGACAAAGCCTGAGGTGAGGCTGTGATTGAACAGGGCACACAGGTGAGGTGCCAGTTCACTCTGTAGTTCAAGTAGAACACAGCCAGGGATATTGTCAGGTCCATAGAAGCTGTATTCTTGGCCTTACTTTTTCTATACCATAAGCCTGTTTTCTCCTCACTTCATGTTGCAATTCCTGTTTGTATTAAACTAACTTACCTTTAATTTCTTTGCAAACTGTTTTCTCTAAATATTAAATGATTGTATTGATTCTTAACCAGTGTTTTTATATTATGTCTAATTTGTTATAATGATTTAAACTGCAGATGTTGTTGCTTTATTTTTGAAGATTGCAAAATTATTGTTCTTAAAATGTTTTGTAATAATTTAGAGCATTTCTCCCCAGGGCTCATCTGAAAATGTGTTTCTACCCAGTCTGACTTTCTCAGTAATCAAATGTCAATAAATAAATAAATAACCTTAGACTTTAGCATCCTATTAAATGTTCTACCAGGCCATCAGGTTGAGGGTGGTGGACAGAAGTCCAAAGTTGCTTCAATTTGCAGTTTAGACATACCCGATGTATATTTCACACGTAAAAGGGATTTTCTGGTCTGTGAGGATCTCTTTTGACATGTACACTCAAGAAAGTAGAAAGAATAATTCGAAATTCCACAACACAGTGTGACATCCCCACTCTGGGCCACTAATCAGGGGAGACTGAATCCTCACCACAGATACTGCAGAGGGATGTGCACTTAGAATACAAATGGATCCACTCAATATTTCCAGATAAAGACCACTCTGCATCAAGCACAATTCCCCTTAAGAGTGCACAGGGGAACACACTCAGCCTGGGGTCTGGGTTTCTCTCTCTGTCTCTCCCCAGGTCCCCAGTAAGGCTCCCCACTGGCACAGCTGCAGAGTTAAGTCCACCGAGTGTCCAAGCCAAGTCCTCCACCACTCTCTGTGAACCAGTACTGTGTTCCTGCTCCAAGTAGCTGACACACTCACTCTCTTTGAGATTTAATTTTCACACACGCACATCTGACACAGACCATCTGCTCTACCAACTTTTACAAGATTATAAGACAGATTCACTGCCACCAGTCAGTTACTATAAGGATCTTAAAAGGGTATCCAATTATACCGAGTGAAGTTAATATTAATACAAATGGTAATGTTGACCAAACAGCCAAACTTTAAGAGTGGCCGCAGTTATCACCAAATAAATGTATGCAAATACCCTCATAGCTTAAATATTTTCTAAGAGGACAAGTCACAATGAAAAGTTTAAATATATTTAATAATAGATAATAAAAGAACAAGAAAATACTAAATATCTGTTTACAGTAAACACCAGTTTATCACAGGAAATATTAAAATATCACAGATGAATAAATTCACACAGTTACAGAAAAACAGTACTTAACTAATCTCACTATATTTTCCTGACTAATCTAAAGAGATACTATTCTCTGGCTCACTTACTAGAGTAAGGCAAGATGAAGTAGGTGAGGATCCTTCTGTGTCAGGTTCCAAGAAACAGACTGCCCAGTCTGACTGAGCGACTTCTCAACATTATTTCTAAATATTATTTCTGCAGTAGCTTACAGGATGACATCACATCTGGTCATCTGACTTCTGGTTCTCACACTATCCCCTTTGGCTAGAAGCTGCCAGAATTGGGCATCTATGTGTCAATAATACAAACACTAAGATCTGCTGCAGCTCCTGGAAGTCATAAAACAATTTTAACACCTCTACTCCTCCTACAGAGCTATTAAGCCAGGCTTCTCACAGACATTTAATTTCTGGCTGCAGTCAGAACTGTAAGATACGATCTTTATGGTCTAATTTAATTTCAGCTATTTTCCAAAATTAGCTGGGATTGAGCTTAACCACTTCTCTTCCAGTATCCTCTGTTAAAACATATACATTTAAACAGTTACAATAATACATTTATATTTCTTTTCTGTCCAACAGGGCACCCTATTGGTACATTTTTAACACAAGCAACTTTACAAATACATTTTTCAACACAAGCATCTGTACAAATCAGTTTGATATACAAATTATATATATTTCTCTACAAAATTCCAGCTAGCTGATCTGGCATATGTTATACATCCACTACCCTATTTCTCTTGTTATAGCTGGCAGTAGCTCCTATCATACCAAGCAGTGTCAGCAATTGCTGATAGCACATAATACTATCTTCTGCAGCATCGTTTATCAGATCATAAGTTTCATCATTTTTTTTTCTTAGTATCTTATGCTTGACTGCAGTGTTTACATTGTTATTTTGTTTGTGCTGGTTGTGATCTTGTGATGGGAGCCTGGGAGGTTAGTCGTGAGGTAACCCAAACCATCAATGAGATTTGCAATTGCTTGTGGAGCTTACAAAACTTATTAATTTATTTTCTCAACCGGGCAATAGTTATGATCCAGTAAAGAATGCTGCAGAAGATAGTATGCCATGCTATCACTAATTGCCGACACTGTCTGACACTGTAGCTGTATCACAGGGAACTAGGCTGTTTGGTCAGAACTTTATACAATGACATTAACGCTGGAGACAACTGTACTTCCTTTGTCGGTTGAGCAGTTGGCAGAATTTTGATCTAATGAAGGTTTTACGAGATATTATTACTTGGACATTTAAAAAATGGTTAAATGACACTATTAATTTTACTAAGAATGTCTCTGATAGAGGATCTTCTTACCAAGGTATGTTGTTTAAATTAAAACACAACTTAGTTAGGAACCATTCTATGCTGTTGGATAATTTATTTCTATGTGAAAGTATTACAAGGAAACAGGTACCAAGAGACCTTAGAGTTTGTAGGTACCCTAACAATGTGGAAGAAGGATTTGACTATCAGTAAGAACTGATTGAAATTTTTAATAATTGTGTATTAGAGGTGATGAAAACTATCATTAGAAGTAATGAAATACTGAGAAACAGAAATAATGAGTTTCTTTACAGTGAGATTGTAGTGTTAAATAATTCTATTCAGAATGACTTATT
>NC_056725.1:1296516391-1296586391 GCF_019279795.1 Protopterus annectens | reverse complement strand
GATGGCAGCTAGATCTGTGCAATAAATGATTACTGTTATCAAACGTATGGTAAATTTTAGTTTTAATTTTTTCACCAACTGTTCCTGTTAAATCTATATATAGTGTTACCCTGTTGAAGCCCATCAAATTTAATTTAAACCTATTAACATCCAAATCTGTGATTAAAGGCAGAAAGATTAGCCAGGCCACCCTTACACAAAAACACTAAATCATCTATAAATCTGTAATAGGAAACAGCAAAAGTTCTAAAGAAATTATGTCTGTATAAGTATTCCACCTCATAAAGGCCCATAAAAAGGTTGGCATAGCCAGGGGCAAATGATGCACCCATGGCAGTGCCTATTTTCTGAACATAAACATCTTCACAAAAACAAAAATAATTAATAGTAAGACAAAATTCACTTTGTTCTACTACATAATTTGTGGACTGTCTCTTAGAAAAAACTTAATAGCTTCTAAACCATATTGGTGTTGAATAGAAGTATACAAACGTTTAACGTCAACAGATACCCAATACATTTCTTCAGTCCACTCAATATTTTTAATTTGGTCTAAAAAATCAAAAGAATATTTTATGAAGGATGGTAACTTCATTACATAGGGTAATAAATAACTATGTAAAAATACACCTACATTACGTAAAAAATAATTAGTAGTGGAAAGAATAGGCCTACCTGGGGGATGTTGCATATTCTTATGAAGCTTGGGTAAACAATAAAAATAAGCTATAGAATTGTTTTCATTGTATAATTTGTATCTACATCTTGTTTAGAAAAATACCCAAATCTATAACCTTTAGAAAGTAAATCCTGATTTTTTTTTGTTGTGCATGTTGATACTCTCTTACTGTTACCTTTGAATACACTTCAGTATTATTAAGATGTTCCATGCACATTTCCATATACTGTTTAGCATGCATTACTACTAAACGGTTCTCTTTGTCTGAAGGTTTAAAACCAATTCATGTTGTTCATAGGTTCATAGGTTCATAGGTAGATACTAGGCTATTAGCCCTAGGGCCTATATAAGCCTAGCCAAAAAGGTACCCTGGCTTTTACCACCCAAGAAAATTATTTTCCTGTGCCCCTGTCGAGCAGAGCCACAGAAGTGATCCCTGGGGTGAATTTCCTATTTGAACTGAACACGAGATAGAACAAAATCTCAGCAAGAACACAATAGTTACAGAAACACTAGGCTTTAATGAAGCTTTCGGGCTCTCAACCCTTCATCAGCATATAACATTATACATTTCAAACCATTTAAATAGAGGAAACAGTTAAAATCACATGATCAAACCAGCCAATAAAACATAATAAAAAGGAAAAACATAAAACATAAAAATGAAATGCATCAAATTTCTGTAAAGAAATGTGTGTGGGGGTCCCTTTTTAAAAACCATCATGATAATATACTTGAGGCTATTTTTTATGCCACAAAATTAGTTATTATATTATAAATTATTCATTTGGTGCTTCACTAATACTGGTTTAATAGTGGAAGTACTATTTAAACCAGGTGGAGTGTCAGCTTGTAATCTTATTATCCATTCTAACTCTCTCATATCTAAAAGGTTGTTAATATCACCCCCCCCCCCTCACACCCACTTGCACTACATCTATACATCTAAACTTAAAAATGTGGTTACTGAATTCATATATATGCTTATATAAAGCATTTGTCTGTATTTGTCTATTTATCTCTGATCTATGTTCGATTATACGGTCTTTAAGCCTACGTATAATCTTTCCTACATAAAAAGCCTGACATTGCATACACGTGAGATAGACTAGTTTCATAGTATTACAATTAGCACTACAGTAAAATTGAAATTTTTTATGTGTGACAGGATGTTTAAAGGTACTATCTGTATCTAAAATGTCAGCACAACAGCTACAGTTGTAACATTTATAGGTCCCTATCTTACTATGTATAGTATTGTGTTGTTCCACAAAATCTTTATAGCACAGCATATTCTTTAAGCATTGACTATTCCTATAAGAAAAGCTGGGTTTAGAGCCCACTATTGAACTAAATTCAGGCATTGCCATCAAAATTGGCCAATTTTTCTTGATTATTTTACATATTTGGTTAGAATAGCCAGAGTATGTGGTAATGTATCTCAAAATATTATCTTTCTTTTTATTAACTATCGGTGAACTATAACTAACATCTGTCTCATGATCTGAAAAAATGGGTTTATAGTCAGTTTTTCTGCCCTCCATTGTTATTTTAATATTTTTATCAATAATATTTTCTGCATATCCACTTCTCAAAAACTCTGTTTTCATATTTGTTATTTCATTAATGTATGTATGTTCATCTGTTGTTAGTCTACTTATTCTTATAAACTGTGATTTCATTATACTTTTAAATACATGTGAAGGATGCATACTAGTACTATCCAAATATCTTATTGTATGCACATCTTTCTTATGTACCATAGTTTGTATCATGTTGTTCTTCTTATATAACTTTACATCCAGAAATATCATTTCATCTGATGAGAAGCACATTTTAAATTTAAAAAAATTTGTAGTGTTATTAATGTATGTTATAAAAGAATGAAGTTCTTCTATCGTGCCATCCCATACAAAAAAACAATCATCTACAAATCTAGCATAACTTTTTACATGTACATTCAGTGCATTTTTATTACTTAATATAAATTCCTTCTCCCACTGGAATAGTACTAAGTTCGCAAAAGTATTTGCCACGGAAGAACCCATGGCTACTCCAGTTAATTGTTTATATGGAATACCTTCAAAAATAAAAATATTACTAGTTAGTACCAAATGAAGAAGAAAACATATATTCTCCACTTCACGAGATTGCTTGGTCGTGTTGGACAGTAAGAACCTTCTAACTGCCTCTATACCATAATCTATAGGGATGACCGTAAATAACGATTCCACATCCAATGTTACAAAAATGTAGTCATAAGGCGCATTTTTATACCATATACTAAGATTCTTCAAGAAGTGTGAGCTGTCCTTTATTATACTTCCACATTTAGGTAATAACTCAGATAGTACACTCTGTAAATATTTAGATATGGTTTCAGTTATCCACCCTTTGCCTGAGACTATAGGTCTCAATGGTGGTTGCTCCAAAGATTTATGTATCTTTGGGATTCCATATATTTGTGGAATTTTTGGGCATGGGGTGGAAAAATAATTAAACACATCTATTGAAATATCATTATTTAACTGCATGTCATAAATAGCCATGTTCACCTGTGTTATACAATTTTTCACATCAGGAGAAGTAATCTTTTTAAAAGTATTAGTGTCAGATAAGAATGCAGTAAATTCATTCATATAGTAAATTCTGTCCATTAAGACTATTGCCCCACCCTTATCTGCTTGCTTTATAATTATATCTTTCTCATTCTTTAAATATTTAAGAGCTTGATATTCTTTAAAAGAAAGATTATAGTTCCTTTTTGTTGTGTCACATTTAGAAAACAGAGTTCTAAATTCAAATTCAACAATATTTATGAATGCCAGAATAACCGGAGATAACTGAGGAATAAATAGACTTGATTTTTTACACACAACACTATTTTGAACAGAGTCTTTAAATATAAAGTTTAACATCAAGCTTCTAGCAAACAGTTTTAAGTCTATAATGGCCTTTACAACATTATCCATAGCAAAGGGAATAAATTTCAAGCCTTTGCTTAGTACTAATAGCTGCTCTTGTGAAAAAATCCTTTGCGTTAAATTTAAAGTACCTTGTTTTATTATTGCAGTCTCTTATCTGCGTGGCGTTTTGTTGCTTTTCTTTGGACTGCTGTACTTCCTCTTTGCCCCTTGAGTTTGAGGCGATTCCCCTGTCGCGGATATCAGGCTGTTTTCTGTGTTCATTTTTTTCACAGAAACCCTTTCTGGTTGTTGAAGTCGAAAGGGTAAAAAAGAAGAAATTTCCGTCTGCCTCTTTCCTTTAACATCGCGCAATTGCTCTGGTGGTGTTGGTGTCTTAGGTAAATCCAAAGTTACATTTTCTGTTGCTGAAGTTAAAAGAACTTCTACGTTGGTTTCCACTGGTCGTTGGCTTGCTTCCTTCACATGTGCTGTCTCAGCTCCACACTGAGAAGGCATTGCGTGTGTAACGCTTGACGTACGCACTTGCTGATTGGTCAAGATGTGATTAGATGTGCCAGGAAGCGTAAATTCATCTAAACGGTCTAACAGCTTAGTAGTATTCATAGAATTAGAATTACGCTGAGGTTGTTGTTTATAATTAGCTGATTTTGGTGGATATTTAAAGTCAGTTTTCGGCCAGGAGAAAATATGACCGTTTTTATAATCTTCAATATCTCGCTGTAATTTACGTTTCTTTTTGATCTCCAGCCTATTGTCCAATAATTGCATTTTTTCTATGAAAACTTGATAAGCATTGTGTGAAGCATCATTTTTAAGTATTGACAAGACTTCTTTATCACATTGCTCTATTTCCTGCAATAAGGTTTCCTCAGTCTCTTCAAAATAATTATTCATAAGCTTCATATAGCTTGCACTCAATTCTAAATTAAGCTGTTGCCATTTCACTAAAAGTTCCTCATAGGTATTACCATACGAGGGCATTTTGAGTACACGCAGTCCTCTAGGCACAATGCCTAGTTCAAGATAGGCTAAGAAACTAAGCCTCTGCCATTGCAGCTGTTTATAGCTACTAACCTTCTTTTCTAGTGTATTAATCAATGTAGTTAGTTTCGTTGTATCTTCAGCTACCAGAGTCTTATGAGAGTTAGCATCAGGTAACTGATTTTGCAACAATGGATTATTCACCTTTGTTAAGAGTCTCTTAATAGACAGAGCCATTCTCCAAGGAAAAAGATGAAAAATAAAGCAGCTGGTTTGAATTCCTCTTATCAGCGTTGTCTGTAGCACTTGTAGTAATTTAGTTAATCGAACTGAACACGTAGATAGAACAAAATCTCAGCAAGAACACAATAGTTACAGAAACACTAGGCTTTAATGAAGCTTTCAGGCTCTCAACCCTTCATCAGCATATAACATTATACATTTCAAACCATTTAAATAGAGGAAACAGTTAAAATCACATGATCAAACCAGCCAATAAAACATAATAAAAACGAAAAAACATAAAAACATAAAAAATGAAATGCATCAAATTTCTGTAAAGAAATGTGTGTGGGGGTCCCTTTTTTAAAAAACCATCATGATAATATACTTGAGGCTATTTTTTATGCCACAAAATTAGTTATTATATTATAAATTATTCATTTGGCGCTTCACTAATACTGGTTTAATAGTGGAAGTACTATTTAAACCAGGTGGAGTGTCAGCTTGTAATCTTATTATCCATTCTAACTCTCTCATATCTAAAAGGTTGTTAATATCACCCCCCCTCACACCCACTTGCACTACATCTATACATCTAAACTTAAAAATGTGGTTACTGAATACATATATATGCTTGTATAAAGCATTTGTCTGTATTTGTCTATTTATCTCTGATCTATGTTCGATTATACGGTCTTTAAGCCTACGTATAGTCTTTCCTACATAAAAAGCCTGACATTGCATTGCAATCTTTGGAGCAACCACCATTGAGACCTATAGTCTCAGGCAAAGGGTGGATAACTGAAACCATATCTAAATATTTACAGAGTGTACTATCTGAGCTATTACCTAAATGTGGAAGTATAATAAAGGACAGCTCACACTTCTTGAAGAATCTTAGTATATGGTATAAAAATGTGCCTTATGACTACATTTTTGTAACATTGGATGTGGAATCGTTATTTACGGTCATCCCTATAGATTATGGTATAGAGGCAGTTAGAAGGTTCTTACTGTCCAACACGACCAAGCAATCTCGTGAAGTGGAGAATATATGTTTTCTTCTTCATTTGGTACTAACTAGTAATATTTTTATTTTTGAAGGTACTCCATATAAACAATTAACTGGAGTAGCCATGGGTTCTTCCGTGGCAAATACTTTTGCGAACTTAGTACTATTCCAGTGGGAGAAGGAATTTATATTAAGTAATAAAAATGCACTGAATGTACATGTAAAAGTTATGCTAGATTTGTAGATGATTTTTTTTTGTATGGGATGGCATGATAGAAGAACTTCATTCTTTTATAACATACATTAATAACACTACAAATTTTTTTAAATTTAAAATGTGCTTCTCATCAGATGAAATGATATTTCTGGATGTAAAGTTATATAAGAAGAACAACATGATACAAACTATGGTACATAAGAAAGATGTGCATACAATAAGATATTTGGATAGTACTAGTATGCATCCTTCACATGTATTTAAAAGTATAATGAAATCACAGTTTATAAGAATAAGTAGACTAACAACAGATGAACATACATACATTAATGAAATAACAAATATGAAAACAGAGCTTTTGAGAAGTGGATATGCAGAAAATATTATTGATAAAACTATTAAAATAACAATGGAGGGCAGAAAAACTGACTATAAACCCATTTTTTCAGATCATGAGACAGATGTTAGTTATAGTTCACCGATAGTTAATAAAAAGAAAGATAATATTTTGAGATACATTACCACATACTCTGGCTATTCTAACCAAATATGTAAAATAATCAAGAAAAATTGGCCAATTTTGATGGCAATGCCTGAATTTAGTTCAATAGTGGGCTCTAAACCCAGCTTTTCTTATAGGAATAGTCAATGCTTAAAGAATATGCTGTGCTATAAAGATTTTGTGGAACAACACAATACTATACATAGTAAGATAGGGACCTATAAATGTTACAACTGTAGCTGTTGTGCTGACATTTTAGATACAGATAGTACCTTTAAACATCCTGTCACACATAAAAAATTTCAATTTTACTGTAGTGCTAATTGTAATACTATGAAACTAGTCTATCTCGCCACGTGTATGCAATGTCAGGCTTTTTATGTAGGAAAGACTATACGTAGGCTTAAAGACCGTATAATCGAACATAGATCAGAGATAAATAGACAAATACAGACAAATGCTTTATATAAGCATATATATGAATTGAGTAACCACATTTTTAAGTTTGGATGTATAGATGTAGTGCAAGTGGGTGTGAGGGGGGGGTGATATTAACAACCTTTTAGATATGAGAGAGTTAGAATGGATAATAAGATTACAAGCTGACACTCCACCTGGTTTAAATAGTACTTCCACTATTAAACCAGTATTAGTGAAGCGCCAAATGAATAATTTATAATATAATAACTAATTTTGTGGCATAAAAAATAGCCTCAAGTATATTATCATGATGTTTTTTTAAAAAAGGGACCCCCACACACATTTCTTTACAGAAATTTGATGCATTTCATTTTTTATGTTTTTATGTTTTTTCCTTTTTATTATGTTTTATTGGCTGGTTTGATCATGTGATTTTAACTGTTTCCTCTATTTAAATGGTTTGAAATGTATAATGTTATATGCTGATGAAGGGTTGAGAGCCCGAAAGCTTCATTAAAGCCTAGTGTTTCTGTAACTATTGTGTTCTTGCTGTGAATTTCCTATTTCCCATCCAGTCATCAAGATTTTTCTTGAAGAGTGCTAATGAGGAGCTCTGTTTGACATAGATAGGTAGTCTGTTCCAGAGTATGGGAAGTCTCTGGGACAGGAATTTATCCCTCCAACATGTTCTGTTTATTGTGGTGACAAGGTTTAGGTCCCTAGAGTGTGTAGCTCGGAGGGATTGGGATTTCTTTAAGTGGAGCATGTCCAACAGTTCTGTGTTTGACATAGCTTTGTATGTTAGGCAGAGATCACCTCTAAGTAGATGATATGCGACAGAGTAAAGTTGGAGTTTTTTGAGATGGTCTACATAAGGCATCTGTTTGAAGTCAGTAATCCTCTTTGTGAGGTATTATTGTGGCCTTTCCAGTTGTTGTAGATGTCTTGTGAGGTACATACCAAAAGGGGCATTGTACTCTATAATGGGTCTAATGAGTGATGAGTAGAGGGAAACAATGACCTCTTTTTTTCTAGATGAGAAACCTTTTGTGATGAGGTGAGCCATGTAGAAGGATTTCCTGACCACTGTGGCGATGTGATTATCAAAGGAGAGACTACTGTCCACTTGTGTCCAAAGATCTCTTATCACACTTTTGGCATTAAGTAGACTACCACGTATGTGGTAGTCCACGGGTACAGAGTTTTTACCAAAGGGGATGACAATACACTTTTTGGCATTGAGCTTCAGGCCATGGCTTTGACACCAGGCATCTGTCTCAGTGAGGCCTTTTTGTAGTATGTCCACATCATTAGGAGTTTTGATTATGGCTCCTAGTTTGCAGTCATCTGCAAACTTTGTTAGCCGAAGACCTTCTGTGTTAGCCTGTACTTCAGAGAAGTAGGTACCAAACAGGAGAGGACCCAGGACTGAACCCTATGGTACTCCACTTGTCACTGGTCTGAAGTCAGATTTGGAGTCTCCATATCATTGTTTCATTTGATATTGTCAAATTTGATATTGATATCAAATATTGGCTTTCCAAATGAAAGGATATCATATCCATTGTTCCTCCATATCTCTAAGAACTTTCCATTCATCTTTTGACAAATTATAAGTAAAAGAATTCCCAGTTTACATAAATTCTTTATGTGTATGTTCTAAAGAGAAATTGACCACAGCTGAAAATTGTTGCACACCTTCATGCAAAAAAGATGGGACAAAATCACTAGAGCATTTCACAGATGTAGTGTCTAAATAGCAGTAACCATTAATCTCATCTATACCCAAAACATGAGAATAAAAGCTGTCATCTAAGTCAGAAATATCTTCATTAGAAATCAGAGTATCATTAGAACCAGCATTTAAATCCCTTTTAGAAAAATAATTAAGTAAATGTAATTTTCTACACATTCTGTATACTTCAAGTTTAAACATATAGGGTCTATCTAGGCATCACAGTAGACACAAATTTAAGACCTTTGTTTAAAATATACATTTGTGTTTCACTTAAATCCACTTTAGATAAATTCGCAACAATGTTATTCTCACCATGAACACCAAAATCACAGTAAAAAAGTTCAGTTCCATCTAGTCCTT
Source organism: Protopterus annectens (assembly GCF_019279795.1). NCBI lineage: Eukaryota > Metazoa > Chordata > Ceratodontiformes > Protopteridae > Protopterus > Protopterus annectens. The sequence goes on along the minus strand of NC_056725.1, from coordinate 1,296,577,333 downwards.
TTGTTACGCTGTTGGTAAGCTCCTCTATGACTGACTGACTGTTTTTGGTGGTGAAAACCATCCCCAGTGTGTCTTTCCAAATCTGCTGCTCTCTTCCCATCCCTAAAATTATTATTTAAATATTGAGGCTTTTGAGCTTGAGGCAAAGATGGGTACTGTTGGTCATCCATATCCCAGTTTGTAGAGCCTCCAGAAGTGTCTGAAAATACTTGATGTGAGCTGCCTGCACCAGAATAACCCATTTTGCCACTAACTGGAAAATGCTGATGTTTAGTCTTATTGGCTTTCCAAATGAAAGCTTTATGGTTATTGTAGTCCCTTGAATCCCTCTGTAATTTTGTTTTTTTCTTTTTCGTAAGATCTTGTTCCAGATCTGTAAGTTTATCATTGATGTCACCTAGTCAAGTCTGTAAACGAGCGGGACTAATTTTAGCTGCTAAGGATGTACACAAAGTGGAAATTTCTTCCTTCAGCTTGCATTGTAATAGAATGTCCCATTCTATAGAAATATTCACCCACTCAATAGCACACTGGTGAGCGGCTGCAATCCATCTATCTTGAAGCCATTTCTCGGCTTCATCTGAAACATCAAAAGGCTTGGATGGATTCTTAAAGACACACAGCCCCCTCGGTGTAATGTCAAGCTGGATATAACGTTGCAGGCTTAGCATATTTAAATAAACAGCAGTTTCCTTCATCAAAAGCTGTTCAAGTTTAAAAATTATGTCAGACACATCCGTAGAAAAGGAAACAGAGTGGTTCTTACCCACACAGTCAAACGGATTCGAAATGCGTTGTTTACGGCCATTTTCTATGAGGTGTCTCCAGTTAATAATAAAACTGCTCACCTCTTGAACCAGATCCTGAAGGCACCTCACGGTTGGACACCACATAATGATCCATACTTTTTTGAGTAACATCCAGACTATCATCTCTCAGAATCCTTGGTAGTTGATAATTAGGATCACTGGCCATATTCCAGCATACAAAAACAACTAAAAAGGTCCAATAGAAAGAAATATGACAAACGGCCAGTAGAAATGCTGAAATCACCAACAGACACTTTATTTACAAAACGTCTCAAGTCTGTAGCGCTTCGGCAGGAGGTGCCTTCTAGGAGTACATTAAGAGAAAAAAAACAGTGAGTGCCATTTTATACACACATTACCATCAAATAATTTACTCATCAATTATTCTCTTAAAACACATTTAGTACAATAAGTCCATTATTCATAAAAAACACAATTATATCATGAGTTTCCATGAGCATTCAGTATTAAGCCCATAAGGGCTTAAAGTATTATATTTTAAGATGTAAATACTTTCTTTATACAACAAATTATATTTATTCTTAAACTCAGAATCACCAACACCCCAATTAACTTGTTCTAAGATTCTGGCTTGCTCTCCCTTATTCATAGGTTCATAGGTGTGTACTAGGCCAATGGCCCTGGAGCCTTTAAAAGCCTAGCCCATAGGATTACCCTGGCATTGTGCCACCTGACTTTAGTTCCCAGTGCCTCTGTCGAGTAAAGCCACTGGAGTGATCTCTGGGGTGAATTTTCTATTTTCCATCCACTCATCAAGATTTCTCTTGAAGAGAGGCAGTGAGGTGCCCTGATTGACATGTATAGAAAGTCTGTTCCATAGCATGGACAGGCTCTGGGTTATGAACCTGTCCCTCCAGCATGTTCTGTTGATTGTGGTAATGAGGTTAAGGTCTCTGGAGCATGTGGTGTGGAGGGATTGGGATTTCTTTATATGTAGCATTTCTAACGGAGCTGGGTCAGACATAGCTTTGTAAGTCAAGCAGAGATCGCCTCTTAAGTAGGCAATATGAGACACAGAATAATTGGAGTTTGAGTCTGTCCATATAGGACAAATGTTTAAGGCCTAGGATACTCTTTGTGAGGTACTTTTGTGGCCTCTCCAGTTGTTGCAGGTGTCTAGTGAGGTACATGCCAAATGGGGCATTGTACTCTATGACTGGCCTAATGAGGGAAGAGTAGAGGGAGACAATGACCTCTTTCTTCCTGGATGCAAAACCCTTAGTAATGAAATGTGCCACATAGAAGGACTTTCTGACCACAGTGGCAATGTGGTGGTCAAAAGAGAAGTCGCTGTAAACCTGTGTTCCCAGATCTCTTATAACACCTTGTGTGTTCAGTGGACTACCATTGATGTGGTAATTCATAGGAGCTGTTTTTTTTCTCAAAGGGGATGACGACACATTTTTTGGTATTGAGCTTAAGGCTATGGTTCTGACACCAGTCATTGGTCTCAGTAAGGCCTTTCTGTAGGATGTCAACATCACTTGGAGAGTTATTAATAGCTCCCAACTTGCAATCGTCTGCAAACTTTGTCAGCCAGAGTCCATTTGTGTTGGCCTGGACTTCAGAGAAGTAGATACCAAACAGGAGAGGACCCAGGACTAAACCCTGTGGGATTCCACTCATGACTGGTCGGCAGTCTGACTTGGAGTCATCTACTTTCACACTGTGAGTTCTACCTGTGAACCAGTTTGCAACCCACTTAGTGATATAGGGGTTGATGCCTAGCTTAGTGAGTTTTTTCTATGATTCCTGAGTGGGGAATGGTATCAAAGGCCTTGGCCAGATCAAGGTAGGCTATATGAACCACCTTGCCTTCATCCGCAGCTCTAGTGACTGACTCACAGAAGTTGACCAAGTTGAGCAGGCATGATCTACCCTTCACAAATCCAAACTGTGTGGGATCCAAAGTTTGGAAATTCCCTGTATCCTTGTTTATTAGGTCCATGATGATGCGTTCCATAGCTTTGCATATCAGACTCATCAGGCTAATGGGGCAATACTTCCCATGGTCTTTAGTCGCTCCTCCTTTGTCGAGAGGAATGACTGTAGCAGTGCGCCATTTGGTAGAGACAAAGCCTGAGGTGAGGCTGTGATTGAACAGGGCACACAGGTGAGGTGCCAGTTCACTCTGTAGTTCAAGTAGAACACAGCCAGGGATATTGTCAGGTCCATAGAAGCTGTATTCTTGGCCTTACTTTTTTCTATACCATAAGCCTGTTTTCTCCTCACTTCATGTTGCAATTCCTGTTTGTATTAAACTAACTTACCTTTAATTTCTTTGCAAACTGTTTTTCTCTAAATATTAAATGATTGTATTGATTCTTAACCAGTGTTTTTATATTATGTCTAATTTGTTATAATGATTTAAACTGCAGATGTTGTTGCTTTATTTTTGAAGATTGCAAAATTATTGTTCTTAAAATGTTTTGTAATAATTTAGAGCATTTCTCCCCAGGGCTCATCTGAAAATGTGTTTCTACCCAGTCTGACTTTCTCAGTAATCAAATGTCAATAAATAAATAAATAACCTTAGACTTTAGCATCCTATTAAATGTTCTACCAGGCCATCAGGTTGAGGGTGGTGGACAGAAGTCCAAAGTTGCTTCAATTTGCAGTTTAGACATACCCGATGTATATTTCACACGTAAAAGGGATTTTCTGGTCTGTGAGGATCTCTTTTGACATGTACACTCAAGAAAGTAGAAAGAATAATTCGAAATTCCACAACACAGTGTGACATCCCCACTCTGGGCCACTAATCAGGGGAGACTGAATCCTCACCACAGATACTGCAGAGGGATGTGCACTTAGAATACAAATGGATCCACTCAATATTTCCAGATAAAGACCACTCTGCATCAAGCACAATTCCCCTTAAGAGTGCACAGGGGAACACACTCAGCCTGGGGTCTGGGTTTCTCTCTCTGTCTCTCCCCAGGTCCCCAGTAAGGCTCCCCACTGGCACAGCTGCAGAGTTAAGTCCACAGCCGAGTGTCCAAGCCAAGTCCTCCACCACTCTCTCTGTGAACCAGTACTTCGTGTTCCTGCTCCAAGTAGCTGACACACTCACTCTTTGAGATTTAATTTTCACACACGCACATCTGACACAGACCATCTGCTCTACCAACTTTTACAAGATTATAAGACAGATTCACTGCCACCAGTCAGTTACTATAAGGATCTTAAAAGGGTATCCAATTATACCGAGTGAAGTTAATATTAATACAAATGGTAATGTTGACCAAACAGCCAAACTTTTAAGAGTGGCCGCAGTTATCACCAAATAAATGTATGCAAATACCCTCATAGCTTAAATATTTTCTAAGAGGACAAGTCACAATGAAAAGTTTAAATATATTTAATAATAGATAATAAAAGAACAAGAAAATACTAAATATCTGTTTACAGTAAACACCAGTTTATCACAGGAAATATTAAAATACCACAGATGAATAAATTCACACAGTTACAGAAAAACAGTACTTAACTAATCTCACTATATTTTCCTGACTAATCTAAAGAGATACTATTCTCTGGCTCACTTACTAGAGTAAGGCAAGATGAAGTAGGTGAGGGATCCTTCTGTGTCAGGTTCCAAGAAACAGACTGCCCAGTCTGACTGAGCGACTTCTCAACATTATTTCTAAATATTATTTCTGCAGTAGCTTACAGGATGACATCACATCTGGTCATCTGACTTCTGGTTCTCACACTATCCCCTTTGGCTAGAAGCTGCCAGAATTGGGCATCTATGTGTCAATAATACAAACACTAAGATCTGCTGCAGCTCCTGGAAGTCATAAAACAATTTTAACACCTCTACTCCTCCTACAGAGCTATTAAGCCAGGCTTCTCACAGACATTTAATTTCTGGCTGCAGTCAGAACTGTAAGATACGATCTTTATGGTCTAATTTAATTTCAGCTATTTTCCAAAATTAGCTGGGATTGAGCTTAACCACTTCTCTTCCAGTATCCTCTGTTAAAACATATACATTTAAACAGTTACAATAATACATTTATATTTCTTTTCTGTCCAACAGGGCACCCTATTGGTACATTTTTAACACAAGCAACTTTACAAATACATTTTTCAACACAAGCATCTGTACAAATCAGTTTGATATACAAATTATATATATTTCTCTACAAAATTCCAGCTAGCTGATCTGGCATATGTTATACATCCACTACCCTATTTCTCTTGTTATAGCTGGCAGTAGCTCCTATCATACCAAGCAGTGTCAGCAATTGCTGATAGCACATAATACTATCTTCTGCAGCATCGTTTATCAGATCATAAGTTTCATCATTTTTTTTTCTTAGTATCTTATGCTTGACTGCAGTGTTTACATTGTTATTTTGTTTGTGCTGGTTGTGATCTTGTGATGGGAGCCTGGGAGGTTAGTCGTAGAGGTAACCCAAACCATCAATGAGATTTGCAATTGCTTGTGGAGCTTACAAAACTTATTAATTTATTTTCTCAACCGGGCAATAGTTATGATCCAGTAAAGAATGCTGCAGAAGATAGTATGCCATGCTATCACTAATTGCCGACACTGTCTGACACTGTAGCTGTATCACAGGGAACTAGGCTGTTTGGTCAGAACTTTATACAATGCGACATTAACGCTGAGACAACTGTACTTCCTTTGTCGGTTGAGCAGTTGGCAGAATTTTGATCTAATGAAGGTTTTACGAGATATTATTACTTGGACATTTAAAAAATGGTTAAATGACACTATTAATTTTACTAAGAATGTCTCTGATAGAGGATCTTCTTACCAAGGTATGTTGTTTAAATTAAAACACAACTTAGTTAGGAACCATTCTATGCTGTTGGATAATTTATTTCTATGTGAAAGTATTACAAGGAAACAGGTACCAAGAGACCTTAGAGTTTGTAGGTACCCTAACAATGTGGAAGAAGGATTTGACTATCAGTAAGAACTGATTGAAATTTTTAATAATTGTGTATTAGAGGTGATGAAAACTATCATTAGAAGTAATGAAATACTGAGAAACAGAAATAATGAGTTTCTTTACAGTGAGATTGTAGTGTTAAATAATTCTATTCAGAATGACTTATTGTGCACAGCTAATGAGTATAAGACAAAATATTATTCTGTTTTGAAAGATGTTGACAATAAATGTGAAACAGTCCAGAAATGGAAATTGTGAAAGTTAGAAAGGGATAGAAAATAATATTTGGAAATAAAGGCATACCAGGTACCTAGGCGATGGTCTGTTACTGTGAATCGGAAGAACAGTAGTGATTTAACTCTATCACATTTCAATGTTTGTATGGACAGGGACGAAGCTGCTTGTAAGGAAAACACAGATGAAGTCACTTACAAAAATTCAAGCTCGGACTTAAATAACCCTTTAGAGTTTCCCCTACTGAGGAGGTCCAACAGTCTGAAAACAGGCAGAGGAATATAGAAACAATTCAGGAATTATGGCAGCAGTGGGATAAATTAAAATTTTCTTAGAGGAAAGGGTGAAGAGGAAGAAGAAGAAACTAGTTTCCAGAAAGAAGGGTGAACACGATACCAAGGTACACAGTGGCATTCTTGTTGAAAGATTGGTACACTCTCAAGACAATTTCAGAGTTTTCAGTTATAGTGATATTGAACTCAATTCCACCCATTTTTTCAAATTTTTAAAAAAGGTTTTACCTTTGTACCAACCACAAATACCCATATTAGTGATATTTTAGTAGAGTTTATTTTTATGTAAGTTATACTTGGATGTTATGTATTCTAATAAGGGTGTTTGTAGTGAAGTAGTGGATACTCACAAGAAAAGTGTGTGCAACCCCTTTTATACATACCCTTTGCTACATAATTATGAGGCTCTTATTAAAAATGTGATTAGGCAACACATCAAAATTAAAAAGACAAAAAATGTATAATCTCAATCAGGCGGAACGCCAATTACTTATGGAAATCAGCTATAATATAGCAATTACAATTATGAAACATGATAAGGGTGGGGGTTTAATGATTATGGACCATTGGACCTATGTAGGAAAAATGCTAGAACTGTTACATAGTGATACCACTTACATCTAAGTACCCAAGAATTAAGTTGGTTTCCTACAGGAAAATTGATTTGACCTTGAAGGATAAGAATCATAGATAGGACTTATTTGATTTTTTACTGTTCCAAGACTCTTTATTCTATCCATTTTTGGCACACCTAAGGTTCACAAAAATATTTAAGCCCCCCCCCCCCCCCAAAGTCCTATAGTTGCAGCCACAGGTTCTAAAGCCTACCTCCTGGCACTTTATGTAGATAGAAAATTAAAACCTTTTTAAGCTACACCAGCATATCCTAATTGATTCATGGAATTTTTTAAACAAGACTTACAGAGGACATGAACAATTAATCATCATCGTTCATTACTATTGATGTTGTTTTCAGTGCTTCCTCAGTTTATTTGCAGTGGTTTGAGAAGGTATTGGGTGAGTGAATTTTTGAAGTAAATTAATTGAGGCTTCTAGTGGAATGAATGGAGTTAGTTTTAACTAACATCTTTATGTATTTTGAAGGTGAATTTTACATACAGTTGTGTGGAGGGGCTATGGGTGCTGCTTGTGCCCCTCTATGATTATTGGATGATATTTTTTTGATTTGGAATTGTACAGTTCACAAACTGGAAGAATATTTTGTATTTATTAACAACTGTACTGGATTTTTAAAGTTCACATACAAATATGGAGCTGATAAGATTATTTGGATGTTACTATTTTAAAGGATTTATATTATGAAAGGTTTATTTCTAGGTTATATAGAAAAGAAAACTGTTACAACCCATGTTTACATTATTACTGTGTCAGCACCCCCGCACCAAAAAAGAAAATGTTAGAGCTGCACGGATGACGTCCTCCTACGAAAATTTTCTAGAAGAAAGAGGTAAAATAGAGGAATTCTTTTTTGCAAAGTAGATATCCAGCCCAGTTAGTGAAAGGTTTAGTGACCAAGGTCCTGCAAGAATGGGGCACAAAATGTATTCTCTTGTTGAGGATGAAAAATAATGGAGCAGAGTTAGTTCCTAACACCAAGACTAAAGAACTTGATTATAATAGGTCATTCATTTTGAAATATAATCAAGACACCAGGGATATACAGAACATTGTTTTGAAGTATGGGCATATTTTTTCTAACATTTGAATACTTTTTTGAAGCCCCTGATATTTACCTAAAAGAAAGGGTATAATGTTAAACATATCATAAAAAATGGGAAGAAAGGGAATACTGTTGTTAAAAACAGAAAATGTAAAGGAACATATAAATGTGGTATGTGCAAACAATGTGCTTATGCTGCTGACTGTGAAATTTTAGATCTTCCCAATATGGGAAGGACATTTAAATTTATTTTATTTATTTTATTTTACATTTGTTAACTGGGCTAGTCTAACTGGATACATGTCCATTTTCAGTAGAGGCCCGAGGAGTTAAGCTCCAAGTTAGGACAATAAAATTAATACAATAAAGTTTAAGGATACATGAGCAAATATGAAGTATTAACAGTATGCATAAACAGGTTATCACAGTAAAATGTACAGTGCATGATACAAGAATAAATAAAGGGATGTAAATACAATCAGAGTAGTCAAGATAAATATGCAACATAGTTTAAAAAGGAAAATAGAATTGCTTAATGAGTAGATGGGTTAGGCAGAGTAGAGTATATAGAGACACTTTGACTAGTCAGGTTTAGAGCATTGACATAACCAGTGTGTTTTCAGGAACACTTTCAATTTGTTTTTGAAAGAGGATAATGAGGAAAGTATGGAGAGTTCGTTTGGGAGGAGGTTCCAGGCTTTCCCAACTATATTAGGGAAAAGGGAGTCGCCAGTTTTGTTATATGTTTTACTGGTATGTACTAGAAGTTTCTGAGAAGACCTTAAGGATTCTAGGTTTTTATAGGGGGTGATTAGTGTCGAGAGAATAGGTGTTTTTGAAGGTTTGTAAAGAGTGTTATGGGCTATAGTTAGCTGATGGAATGTAATTAGATTTTGAAGTTCAAGCCAACCTAGCTGTTTTAAATTAAGGCAGTGATGAGTTCTAAAAGGATTACCAGTTGCAAATCTAGCTATATTATTATAGGACATTTCCAATTTGTTGAGATTATTTTTTGAAAGGTTAGTAAAAATGGGTGACACATAGAGTAGAGAAGAGATTAGATGAGTGTGTGCTATTGTGGTTCGAGCTGAAGGTAGGAGAAAGGATTTTATCCTATAGAGAGAGCCTAGCTTTTTATTGACTGTTTTTATAGTATTGTTAATATGGATGTCAAAGTTCAGATTATTGTCAATGGTGACTCCTAATAGTTTTGTGGATGGGCCTGGAGATATAATGGTATTATTAATAGAGTTTATTGAGAAATCCAGTGGAGGGGATTTCTTGGTAGGAGAGAAGAGGAGGAGTTTAGTCTTTTTGGGGTTTAGGAGAAGGCATCTATGTGTGAACCATTGCTCAACTGTATTGAATACTTGTTGGGTCAGACAGAGTAGTTCAGAAGAGGAGGGGGCTGAGCAAATGAGTGTAGAGTCATCTGCATATTGTATGCATGTAGCTTGGGGGATGGCAAGGTGAAGATCGTTGATGAATATGGAAAAAAGTAGAGGTCCAAGGATGGAGGATGTATCTAGTGACAGGGATTTTAGTATTGTGATGAGAATTTGGTGATTTACCATGTCAAATGCTTTAGACAGGTCAATGAAAAGGGCAGAAGAGAGTTTGTTAAGGTTGCGGTTATTGTTAATACAGTCTATGAAGGAAAGAAGGGCAGTTGTAGTGCTATGTGAGGGTCTAAAACCATGTTGACAATTGGCTAGTAGGTTATTATGCATTAGATGATCAAGTAATTGTTTGTGGATGCATTTTTCCATGATCATTGCCAGAGGTGAGAGAAAGGCAATGGGGCGGTAGTTGGAGAGGTCTGTGGATTGTCCTCCTTTGTGAAAAGAGATTATATGGGATATTTTCCATAAACTGGGAATAAAACTTTCAGAAATAGTCCTGTTGATTAGGATAGAAATTGAATAGGCAATAGCTTTGGCTGATTGTTGTAAGAATTCAGCAGGTAGTTGGTCTGCTGAGGGGGAGCAGGGTTTTAGTTTCTGTAGAAGGGTTAGAAAATATGATGTTGGGACAGGTTGTAAATGAAAAGTAGGGGGTACGGTTGGTTGTTTGGAAGGTAGAGTGAAGTTGTTAGGAGATAGTTGACTGGCTAATGTTTGTATAGCATCTGTAAAAAAGTTGTTAAAGTCATTGGCTATGATTATTGGTGTTTTGTGTTCTGAATTTAGAGGATTTGGAGTAGTGGATTGTCCTGGGTGGAGTAGTTGGTTAATACTAGGCCAAAATTTCTGTGGTTTATTTGTATGGGCTTGTTGGGATTGGAGGTAGTAGTTTTTTTGTCAGTTATTATAGCTTTCTTAGTTTCATTTCTTAGTTGTCTAAATGTTTGTTGGTCTATAGGGTTTTTTGTTTTTCTCCATTTTGCCCAATGTTTGTTTCTTACATTGATTCTATGTTTGGTTTCCTTAGTAAGCCAAGGAGCGTGTTTGGATTTAGTTTGAACTAGTCTGGTTATAAACATTTTAATTGTTCAGCTAGGGTGGTTGTTTATTTACTTTGTTGTAAAGTATGTTATTCATTCTGTGTAGGGAAAATCAAGAGAGCCTTAAAGGCAAGAATCTATGAACACAATAACAATATCAAAGTCCAATGCTCTATACAGGCATTCTTTAGAATGTATGAATAGTAGGTTTTCCTTTAGGGTTATAGATCAGGTTGATAGGAATCTGATGGTTGGGCAGTGGGAAACTTCACTCGAATACCAGCATTTACTCTGGCAGTTAAGGTTAAATGCCAGAGTCCTTCCTGGGTTAAATGACCAGGTTTCTCTAGCCCCAGTGTTAAAATGAAGAAACAAACAAAAATTTTTTTTATGTTTTTGCGGGGGGGGGGGGGGAGCAAGCAACCCTGCACCCCCACACGCCTCCCGCAAGTTATATATACCAACTCCAATATCGCATTACAGTGAGGAAAACGGTACATTTCTTGATCCTGATTGTACCACGATCTCCATTCAAAATCTTTGAGTTTTCAAAAACTCAAACAACTGATAGGGAGCCCTATATATATATATATATATATATTTTTTTTTTTACACACACACAAACACAGATCTATATAGATTTTCTATATCAGCATTTTTACATACCTATATCTATGTGTGTGTGTGTGTGTGTGTGTGTGTGTGTGTCTATATATATATATATATATATATATATATATATATATATATATATATATATATATATATTATTTTATTATGACAGTGCTAATCTATAGACAATATGTCTTAAAATCATATTTATCAGTTTGAAAATGGTGGTGCAAACAGAAATATGATACATTGGTTGTTATAACTGTCTGTCATCTTATTTCATGTGTAGACATGTTTCTTATAGACTACATCGTAGTTTTTTTCTCTGAGCTATACATATGGCACAATATAGGATGCACATATGCAGTGTCTCAGCAGTGTATGAACTTTAATACAAAGCTTACTGGATATGCCAGTAAATACAGCCCACTACACTGCAGGATATATATATATATATATATATATATATATATATATATATATATATATATATATATATATGTGTGTGTGTGTGTGTGTGTATGTATTTTGAGCATGCTCAAGTGCAACAGCTTAGTAGCCTGTATTTACTATACTCCTTCAGTGTACTGTACAGGTTTTGTGCATCTGCAAGTAGCATGGCACGTTAAACAGACACTTGCATACTGCAAAGTGTCTAGCATGGTGTGACACATCAGGATATTAGGATGTGTATGTGAGGTGCTTTTTGCTTCTTCTGTCTCCATACTTTTCCTGCACAACTGGATGTGTAGCACTCACATCTTGAACAGCTAGCAACATGTGCCCATAGTTATCTTGAATCCTTTACTTTGGATCATCACATGTTGCATAGATGCTTTGTGTACCTGGTCGTTCGCACACAGGAAAACAGAACATTACATCTGATTATGCTATGCTGTTGGGGATGCACATGACAATTAACAATGTACATGTCAACATCGGTACTGTGTACAAGCACATACTGCTGTGTTCACTGCACATGCACAGACATTATCAACAGACTGTGTTTACTGCACTACAGTCAAACCTTCAAAGCATTGTGGCAGTATTACAGGGTTATTTTCTGGAGCACATTTCAAAAAATGTTGGGTATTATTGCTTCCTAGTAATGCAGGCATACGAAGCAGAGCTTGGAGTAGAGCTTATTTAAATCATATTATTGCTATGTTAATCTGTAATCATTTGTGTTGCGATGGTATTGTTAGCATTGCATACTACACCAAAACCATGTTATAGTTTCTGATAGTTTTCTGTGCATCTACAGTATGTAGTAGTATCAGAGTGCATTGTTTCAGCTGCTGGGGAGGCAAAATTATATGTAGCTCTGCAATAAATGTGTTATTGTGCATTAAATAGTTATATATGGCTGAAACATGAAAACATTAGGTTAGTTTTATCATGGAGGAAAATATGGTCCCCCTCAATGTTAAGTAGTCAGGTGAAGCATTGATTTATGGGCACAACAGTGATTATGACAAATGGGACATTTGGTGTGTAGAAGTTATATTGGACATGAATGCAATGGCTAACCATGGCTGTGTAACATTGCCATGCGACAGGAGGATCACAAATATGAGGGCAAGGCAAGGAAGAAATCACATGACATCCGTGAGCAGATTGTGTAGCTTAAAGCACCGACTGGTATGTACCTCAAACCGGATGAAGAAATGCTAACTGCATCTTTTTCCCCAGAGAGGTGCTGTATGTCTTACAGTGGAAAAAGTACAGCTTGCATACATTATCCCATTCAAGTATTACTTTCTGGTGTATACATGTCTGCTTTCATTATATGTAAACCTAGTGATTGATCAGTGTGCTTGTCATGTACCAGTCACATAGCAGGATCCTAGCCACAGTGAGTGAGGAGGGAGGCACTCAAAGCACATCGTACTTCTCAGCTGTCCAGATTTTTGCCTCATATTTTTGGTATGTTTAAAAAATGTTGGTTTTCTGGCAAATCATTGAGGACTGAAGTCAAAAAATAATGATAGAGATTTGAGTTTTAGACTTCACACCCTTCACAAAGTCCATGTTAATGTAAGTACTCTGATGATGCCCTAGCTATGACAGGGTGAAAGCGCTTAGTATATTTGATGTAGCTTTTATTCGTTTTTATTTTTATTTTTGTTTTTTGCTTAATAAATCAGTTTTGGCCAGTACTGTGTGGCTTTCTTTATTCCAAGTTTTTTCAATTTTGTTAATGTAAAACCTGTTATTCCATCCATTTCTAAGTTTGTAAGATCAATATTTAACAATTGTCCCTATTTTTCGACCTTTGACCCCCTCCATTATTTATGGCTTTGTTCAGATTTTCTTGCTGTAAGAGGGTGAGAAGTATGAAGCACATCAAGGCCTAGAGTGACCATGGCTTTATCATAGCCACTGACAGTGGATGTTGTAGCAATAACTCCATTATATGCGTTTGTCTTACCGTAGGATAGTGTATGTGATGAATTATGTGTAATGCTGTACTTTTCCATTACCACACAAGAAGGTCCTACTAACACATGGTATCATCTTCCCATACCATTATCATGGTGTGTGTGTGGGGGGGGGGGGAGGGGGGGGTTTCAGAGCCTGACTTTGCAGATGTTAAGAATGTAGTGCTCTGTAATATTGATTTATTTAGTGAATGTACGGTTAATGATATCACACTGTGGTACTTTGCTTGCAGAGTTAGCCATGTTTGTGCATCCACTATCTGGATGGATGTTGACACCACACACGACACCTGTGGCACACACTGATGATGCTATTGATTTAATGAGTTAAATTGTGCAAGCTGTCTACAAACAAATACCATCCACTATTGTCTCATCAGGTGTTGTTCCTAACAGATAAGCACCCTGTACAGAATTGTCATCTTCTGCTAGTGTCACAACTGCTCTTCTATGAGATAGTATGAGATAGGCACATATTGGAGTTACCTCAAAAAAACTGTCTTGCATACAGGAGACCTGCTGAGACAAGTGATGCATTAGGCTCTGCTTCTGGTGGTAAACCCTTGCAGATTTTATGGGCACTTTGTGATAAAATCAGTGAACAATTCACAATCAGTGTGCTGTAACTAGACATATGTAGGCATGCTGTGACCATGAATTACATTTCATCAATAACTCCCTTGGTGGGATACATGGACAGCTATTAGACACTGATGCTGCGGACATGGACTCACTGTGTATGCCTCAGCATTGTCTAGTCCACATGGTAGTGTCAGCTACTGACCCCAAGCAGTATAATATCCAGCTGTAACTGGATACTTACAAAGACCATGAGCTGGCCACCAGTCACAGAATCACAGGTAGAATCCCTGCTTGCATTGGATGATGGCCCATGCCGACAGCCTCTAATGTGAAAACAGCAGCTTAGTAATGATTCATTGCAGAGAAGATCTTCAAGAGCACTTGGTAGACCACCACCCTCAAGCAGTTAATGCTTTACAGACATTGGCAAGGATACATCTGCAATATTACCTGCATTAGTGGCTATACACATCATGCAGTTACATACCACATGACAGAGAGAGAGGCACAGTGTCATTATTTATGAGTTATGCAACATGCCACAACTATGGTACATGTAGATCAGAGTGTGTGTTGTACCTTTAAGAGCCATTCCAGTCCATAGGCACATGCATATAAGTACTGAGCACGTGCAAGCAAGAGTGCCATTTTGAGTGAGCAACCGGAGTGAAAGCATGTATGTGTGTAGCAGCCAGTCAGTTAGTTAATTTAGATTCTATGTTCCAGTCATCCTTCCCAATGTGTTTGTGTGTAATAAACAACTTAAATGAACACCTGAGCCTCATTGTCTTATTTGAATATGCAAGACAAGCGACATTGTGTCTGAATGGGATCCACAGTGAAACATCTTCAAAACCCTGAAACACGCAGTTACAGTTGGAGGAATATACAGAAGTGAATCATCCGAAGCTCAAATGACTTGTAGACAGGTCAGAAAGATAATTCTAGGTACTAAAACTTGCTTAAATTATTTTTTACTCATCGAATATAAAATAAAACATTCAAAATGTTCAAAATGAATTTCTAATTAAACGAAAAGTCTGAAACTACGACATATTGATAAAAGTACTTGCGATGCTTACAAAAATGCTTAAAATAACTTCCGAATCGCATAAAATATATAAAAAAGGAGAAACGACCATGTTTTTTCACCGTGTGCTTCTTTTTCGTATTAACTAAAGCAATTTCAAGTATCTGAAGTGTACAAAGTGTTGGCAAGTATGTGCAGTATTACAGTACAGTTATTATGCAGAATACAGTTATTTCAAAGAGATTGTTGTGCAGTTGAATATTTTACAAGTACGTGGTGTGGATATTTGAAATAATTACAAGGGCCAAGTCTGTAAAGTGTTAAAGGTAATTTTTTTGGCATGGCAGAAGGATTTTGCAGACCTGCTCCACTTGTGTTTGATAGTAATGTTGCAGAAAATTGGAGAGTGTTTGAGCAGGGGTACAATATTTTCATACAGGCTGCTTTTTCTGATAAAGACACACGTACAAAAGCATTTATTCTGCTTAATCTAGCTGGATCAGAATCCATATAAAGGGAGTGTTCATTTGTGTAAGCACCTGCTGTGCATGCTGAAGAGGTGAAAACCACCATATTGTGGTGCCGGCTGAAACGCAAGAAGACCCTGAGTGCTTAAAACATAAATTTAGAGAAATGTGCAACCCCCAAATGAATATTAAAATGGAAGGGCACATATTTTACACAATAAATCAAAAACCTGGTGAAATGTTTGCAGCATATATAACTGACTTGAGAAATAAGGCAAAAACATGCAGATTTGGTGATCTGAGAGATGAGTTGATAAAAGGCAAGCTTGTATGTGGTATTAAAGATGATGCAGTGAGAAACATTTTGCTGCAAGACAGTGATTTAACTTTAAACAAGGCCCTACAGATTTGTCAGATATATAAGCTCACAGAAAAGCACACAGAGATGCTTGCAGATGAGAAAAGCCTACTTTGCAGTGCCTTCCAGAGCTAATGTTGATAGTATGCAGCACGAGGTTAAAAGATACAGGCCTAAAGGTGTGCTCGCTTCAGCAAAACCTAGAGCAGCTACAGTAAAACCCAGGGCACACTCAGTAAAGCAGAGGGGTGATTCAGGAAAACCTGTGACAAGCCTCATAGTCAACTGTCGTAATTGCAGAGGTAGCCATGATCCCAAGTGAGAGAAGTACTTAGCTTTTGGTCAGCAGTGCCACACATGTAAAACAAATGGAATCATTTCAAAAGGCTCTGTAAATCTAAAGGGCCACATTCTTTTATTAAAAAAGACCATTCAAAGAGGCAAGTTGATCAGTCAGAAAGCTGCGACCCTACTTTTTATGTTGATGATGTGTCTGTGCTTGGTGAAATGGTCAATGCAGTGATTTGTGGGCAAAGAGCAAAGTGTTTTGTACTGTTCTGATTAATGGGAGATGTGTAGAACTTAAGATAAAAGGCTCTGTAAATCTAAAGGGGCACATTCTTTTATTAAAAAAGACCATTCAAAGAGGCAAGTTGATCAGGTGGAAAGCTGCGACCCTACTTTTTATGTTGATGGTGTGTCTGTGCTTGGTGAAACAGTCAATGCAGTGATTTGTGGGCAAAGAGGAAAGTGTTTTATACTGTTCTGATTAATGGGAGTTGTGCAGAACTTAAGATTGATACTAGTTTAAACTGCAATGTTATGTCAGCAGATATGTTTGCCAAAGTAAAAGCTGGTGAGAAACTTGATCTGGCAAAGTGTGCGAAGTTTGTTGCTTATGTTGGTAAAGAAATTCAGACTGAAGGCTCAGTAGTGCTTTCATGTTGTTTTGCTGGGAACAGCTATGATTTTTTTTTTTTTTTTTTTATTTATTTAACATTTGTTGACCGGGAATGTCCGACTAGGTTCCGCAGAGCCTGTTTTCAGTGGAAGCCCGGGGAGAAATGCTCCAGATGCATGTCTTTGGAATGTGGGAGGAAACCGGAGTACCCAGAGGAAACCCATGCGAACACAGGGAGAACATGCAAACTCCACACAGAAGGCACCCCAGCCGAGAATTGAACCGGAGAACCTCTTGCTGTGAGGTGACAATGTTAACCACTGCACCACTGTGCCGCCCTTTGCAGTTTTATGTAGTCAAGAGACACATGCAATCATTATTAGGCCTCAAGGACAGTTTGAGAATGGGACTGCTTTCCTTTACTAAAGATGTCTACCATATAAGCACATGCAACAATGAGAATTTCACACAAACTATTTCTTCTGACTATGATGATATTTTTGAAGACAAGTTAAGCAAACTCTAAGTTGTGTACTTCATGAAGTTAGACCATGAAGTAAGCCCTGTCATCAGACCAGCATGAAAAGTTCCAGTAGTCCTGCGTGGTAGAGTCAAAGCTGAGCTAGACAGAATGGTGTGCCTAGGAGTAATTTGTCCAGTGGAAGAACCAATTGATTGGGTATTCTCCATGGTGGTAGCTCATAAGAAAAGTTCAGATGATATTAGAATATGTATTGACCCAAGAGATTTGAACAAAGTACTAAAACGACATCATCATCCAATGCATGCAGTTGAAGAAGTTGCTGCCCTTATGCCAAATACCACTTTTTTTCTGTCTTTGATGCAGAAAGTTTATTTTGACAAATTTTGCTTGATCAAAAATCTTCATTGGTAACCACTTTCAGTGCACCATTTGAAAGGTACAGGTTTTTGAGAATGCCATTTGGGACAGTTTCTGCCAGTGAAGTCTTCTGATGTGTGATGGAACTATTTTTTCTGGCTCTCCCTGTGCTATAATAGTACATGATATTTTTGTAGGAGACAGTGGTGAAGTCGAACATGATAGAAACCTCAGGAAAGCTCTGTAACATGCTTGTGAAGTGAATCTTAAACTGAATCCTCAGAAATGTAAATTCAGGCTGCAAGAAGTTATCATTTGTTTACCATTTCAGGCTTATGACCAGATCCTTCCAAGCAAACTACAATTCTTAAGATGCCAGCTCCAGACAATGTCACCTCTTTACAACATTTTCTTGGAATGGCCAACTATTTGGGCAAGTTTATTCCAGATCAGAGTGAGCTTTCACCACTGTTAAGAGAGCTGATATGCAAAGATGTAACCTGGTCATTGTTAGAACAACACAAAAGAGCATTCAGTGTCCTGAAACAGAAAATTGAGAGTCAATATTATGATGTTCACAAATCAGTAACTCTTTCTTGTGATGCTTCAAAGTTTGGTCTTGATGCAGTCATTCTTCAAGAGGGCAGACTAAATAGCCTTTGAATCCAGAACTCTAACCCAAACCAAGATGCAGTATCCCCAAACAGAAAAAGAGCTTTTGGTAATTGTATTTGCATGTTTGAAGTTTCATGATTATATTTATGGCTGATAACAAGAAAAAAAGCACAGTGGTCCCACCGGTTCTAAAACTCAACAGACTTTAATACACGCATGAGTAAACATTCAACATCTTTATGGCTGAGCTATTCAAATCGAGACTGATCACCAACCTTTGGTTACTATTTTGAAAAAGCCAATGCAGACAGCTGATGTGAAATTGCAATGCACAATGTTAAAATTGCAAAAGTACAATTTCAGTCTTGTTTACACAAAAGGCAATCTTCTTTATCTTGCTGATACTTCATCCAGATCGCCTAGAAAAAAAAAACACCGAACAGCATGAAAATGAGAAAGCTGATACACCTGATTTTAAAGTCATGGAAGTCAAAACTTTTTCTTCTTCACTTCTTGATGAACTTAGAACTCACACAGCTTCAGATCCAATTCTCTAGAAGCTCAACCACTTTATCAGTTGAGGATGGCCATCAAAGCAGTCTTGTTTACCACTAGATAAGCAACAGTATTTTCCTTGCAGAGATGAGATTTTGCTGGAAGACGGTATCATCATGAAAGGTCCAAAATTGATTGTTCCAAAATCCTTGCAACAAGAGTATATTAATGTCTTGCATTGTGGCCACCCAGAAACTGTTTCTACCAAAATAAGGGTGAGTGTGTTGGTCTTCTCTATCAAAAGGTGTTAAGAAGGAACTCTTAGCTTGTTCTGTTTGTAATAGTACTAAACCGCATCAACAAAAAGAACCACTTCAGCTAAACCAGATATCTGAACTACCTTGGTCAGCAGTAGCTACAGATATTTTCGAATGGAATGGTCAGCATTACTTGGTGTTAGTAGACTGTTATTCAGCTCCCTGTGGTTGCGTGGGTTTCCTCCGGGTGCTCCGGTTTCCTCCCACATCCCAAAGACATGCAGTAGGTGGATTGGACACTCTAAATTGGCCCTAGGTGTGAGTGTGTGCATGTGTGTGCCTTCTGTGGAAGGTTGGGCGCCGGGCTGGCAACTTGACACCGTAAAATTCATCTGCCAATCATGAGCGGACAGATGATCCGCTGTGGCGACCCCTAACCGGGAAAAGCTGAAAGAGGAAGAAGAAGAAGTAGACTGTTATTCAGATTGGTTCGAGATCGACCTACTTCCTAACTTCTAGTACTGTGATTACGAAATTAAAAAGGCATTTTTCTGTCCATGGTAGTCTGCACAGTCATTTCTGACAATGGAGCACAGTTTACAAGTCAGCAGTTCAAAGGATTTGCTGAAACGTGGGACTTTGTTCATGTTACTAGTAGTCCTGAATACCCACAATCTAATGGCTTGGCTGAATGTGCATTTCAAAGTGTGAAAAGTTGGAAAAATCCAAAAGAGACAGTATTGATGTTTATTTTAATCTGTTTAATCTCAGAAACATTCCACTCGACAATTTACTTGTTTGACCTGCTCAGAGACCAATGTCGAGACAAACCAGA
Organism: Protopterus annectens; assembly: GCF_019279795.1. Taxonomy (NCBI): domain Eukaryota; kingdom Metazoa; phylum Chordata; order Ceratodontiformes; family Protopteridae; genus Protopterus; species Protopterus annectens. The sequence goes on along the minus strand of NC_056725.1, from coordinate 1,296,557,493 downwards.
ACCATACGACCAATCAATAAGAATTTGTTGATTCTGAGTGCTAAAAACAATAAAATATTAAAATCTCAACTCCTGAAGAAGCGTTTGTCCCAAAAGTCCTACTATGACAAAACCAGCAAGCCTCTGAAGCCATTAAAAGAAGGAGAGATAGTGAAGATGGAGACAGCAAAAGGATTTGACTAAATAGGACTCATTAAACATTTGTGTGAGGAACCAAGATTGCACATCGCTGAGTCGCAAGGGATAGAATTCAAACAGAATCAGAAACGTTTACTACCGGTGTCTGAGACAGTGTTACAGCATTTTGTCTGTAATGGAGATTGTATTTCTCAGAGTGATTTGTCCAATGTTTCTGTTCCAGAGAACATATCATCATCTGTTCCTGTTACGGAAAGTATCCCTGAAAATCCTGAAGCAGAACATTCCCCATTGACTGTCCCTGTTGCTAAACCCAGTTCTGATTTATACGTTACAAGGTCACGTCGTATCTCAAGACCTAGTCCTAGATACACAGCAACCTGAACTTGATTGTTATTGTTTGTATATGTCTGTATAATTTGCATGCTCATCCAATTGTCATTTTCATTTGCATGTCAGAATAGTCAGAGAGGGAGGATGTAGATTAGAGTGTGTGTTGTACCTTTAGGAGCCATTCCAGTCCATGAGCATGTGAGTATAAGTACTGAGCACATGCAAGCAAGAGTGCCATTTTGAGTGAGCAGCCAGAGTGAAAGCATGTATGTGTATAGCAGTCAGTTAGTTCATTTAGGTTTTATGTTCCGATCATCCATCCTGATGTGTTTGTGTGTAATATACAACTTAAACGAACACCCAAGCCTCATTGTTTTATTTTAATACACAAGATGGGTGACAGTACATGCTGTGCGTGGCACATACTGAAGTGCACCACCAGAGGCATCATTGCAGCAGAAGTACATGGTTAGATGGACAAGCACTTGCTGTATGGTGTTCCTTGTTTGCTTGTGAGCACACCTGTCAATCACTTAGTGCAAGTGTTATAAACTTGGAAAGTTGATAGAATGACAGGATTTCTGTCAGCATGCATTTTCTGAAGGATATAAAGTCTGAAAATGAAATGCATGTTATTATTTAGTGACTTTAATCCCCAAATCATCTGAGTGATTTGCCAGACCACCACATATTTTATGAGGAACAGATAAAAAATATGAGGCAAAAATCTGGACAGTTTAGAGGTATACTAATGAGTACTGTTGTATGTTTGTACTGCCTGATTTTCTCATGTTGCACCAGTGTGAGCAGTCAGGTCTGCAGTGAGTATAGTACAGCATCCAAACAGGTGGCTGTATAGTATGCTTCCACTCAGGAAAGCATGCTGCAGATCACACTCCTGCCAGATGGTGACAATGAAATTGCCTCTAGGATTCTCAGCAAAAACATTAAGGTAGGTCTATGAGCACTGCATACCACACCACTGCAACAATGATGGACAGCATGTGTGCCTGCTATAACAGGCTGTGGCATCTTGTGGATGAGGTACAGGAATTATTATATGTGTTAACTCAGTTCAGTGTTATATGTGTGAACTCAACTGAATTCAGTAAAATTTTCCTGTGCATCCTTAATTCATTAAATCACCCATCAAACTAAAGTAGTTAAAGCCAACCCTGCTGCATGGCAGTCCAGAAAAACAAAGCAACTCATGAGAAAAAGAGATAAAGTTTGGAATGTTTAAGCACAAAATAACACTCAGAAAAACTTACAAGAATGTAGATATCTTAGAAACCAATATTAATATCACAGGATGTCAGGCAAGAAATCCTCACTTATTCTACAGTGCGTTTTTTTACACTGTATTATCTGTCTGTTTTAATATTTGCAAATGATGTCTTCTCATCATGTTAATGTTTGAATATACTGTATTTCTCTGGAGATTGCCCCCCCAGCCTCCAATGAATAAGAGGTTTTCAACCTAGTCAGACTTTCTCAGTAAGTAAATGTAAATAAATGTAAAAGAAATTAAAATAAATGAAAGCAGTGATGCTGGGAATACCTGCTAACTGGCTGTAGTCCTGGGTTACAAGTGCCCTGTTGCTGACACTTCTGTATGTATGGATTACTTCTTCTGCAGGGTAACCATGCATTCCAGGACATGACTGAAGATTCCGCTAGCTGGCACCATGTGCCCACAGTGTCCTCATTAAGCTACTGGAAGGTGCCTATCAGTCTAAACCTTATGCGTTGGATATCTGTGCCATAAAGTCAGTCAGATGTTTGCACCTGTACCTTGAAATGGTCAGGTTGCTAACATTCAGGCAGTAATGATGTATACTAAAGCTGGAATCGTTACTCTCTTTGTCTTTCAGGGTGTCATTTGCACATGTGGATCAACATCTTGGATTCTGCAACTAAAACGTATCCCTGTGATTGTGAATTCTTTCAGATTCATCTTAGTTGATGTTGTTTGTGTTTCACTGTTGCAGTCATCACATTTGGGTTATCCCTGCCAGGGTAGCCTTTGGCCAGCCTGAATACCAAAGGCTTAGTATTTCTGCGTCGGTTGCTGTTGCTTCAGAGCTGACATCAGGTCATCAGTAGTATAAAGTAAGGCAGTCAACGCCATTACATCAGTCTTTCTTGCCGAGGAGCCCGAAGCAGAAGCAGTTTGCATGAGTGCTGGTTAGCCGCCACCTGAGTTTCGTCTTCTGAATTGAAGCTGAAGTCTTCTAAAGTTAAGTCTTCTAAAGTTAAGTACCCCGTTGGGGATCCTTTTTTCTTGCTCTAACCGATGTCAGAAAAAGTTAACAATTGTCTCGGCTGTGGAAAGCAAATACCACACTGAGACTTTCTTTCTTACTGCATCACTTGCTTAGGCCCAGACCATGATGTCCCTCGCTGTCGCTTTTGTGCTTTGTTCAACGCCAGAACTATACGTCGTTGGGCCCTTATTGTAGCTAGATATTTTTGCTCACAGTCCTCAATTTCTGATATGGCTTTGGTAAGCCATTCGACAGCAGATCTTCCAAAAAAATGTAACGATAAAGACAGACAGACTGCACAGGTCCAAACCTACTGCTGATGCTTCCGTTAAGCTAGTCGTCAGTTCTCCGGTCCTCATTGAGGTGCTTTCACAGCCCCTGATGCCCACTTCTTTGGATTCGCAGGCCACTACCGAGACCCTTTCAGAGTCCAGTATGCCGCAAAACTCTTCTTTGACTAAGAATCCTGCGGTTGTCTCTACCTTGAATGGGTACGGAGCCACTGAGCAGTCACCGGCTTCCAAGGAAGTACTTCGCACTACCGATTCTCGACACAAACCGACAACTTCTTTCACGTCTACCGTTCTTTGGAAAACTACCGAGTTTCTAAGGCCCAGGGAACGAACCACGCCCAAGAAACCAACAACCCAGTCTCAGACACCTGCTTCCTTGTGTCAGTCTCAAATGCTTAAAATGGCGGAAGAACTTATAATGCTGATCAGAGGAAGCCAAGCTACCCCTTCCAAAAGAAAAAGAGATTTGTCCCCAGTAGTTTTATTTGAACAGGAGTCTGATGACTCTGATGCATCTGAATATGAAGACATGCAACCCCTCTCTGCTTATGAGGATTCTGATGCAGAGGATTCCATTCCTTCAGCCTCTCCACCCGAGGACTTTTCATTTGGGGAAACCCTTCATACATTAAGAGACCATTTCCAATGGGAATGTCAGGACTACCCTCAGTCTAAAAAGAGACTCAAAGAATTCGTAGATCTTCCACAGCATAGACCCCTGGCCATTCCTCCTGCTCTGAACGTTGTGGATGATGTTTTCATGGAATCTAGTTTGATTCCTGACACCCTCCCTCCTGCTCCCAGAAAACCTGACAGGTATTACAGAGAAGCTGACTCACACAAATTTCTTTTAAAAAATCCTACTGCTGATCCTGAGGTTATTTCTCAAGGGCCTAAACGAATTAAAGTAACTTCTGCTAAGAATCCCACCTCCTCAAATAGGGATTCTCGAGCACTAGATAGATGGGGAAAAATGTATAAACCTATGCTACTCTTGCTGTCAGAGCACTAAATTGTCAGTACCATATGCTAAAATTTCAGCAACATAACATGGAAGTTCTCAAATAAAAAATGTCATCCTTTTCTGCTTGTGCAGAAAATAAAGAGTTACAAGGGTTAATGCATTCGGCAAGTCAAGTAACTAAGCACACCTTATACTGTGATTTTGATGCCCTAGAAGCTTCTTGCTGGGCAGCAGTCACTGGTTCTGTCCTTAGAAGGCATGCTTGGCTTAAGGAACAGCCCTTGCCAGACCATGTCAAATCTAAATTATTGGATGCACCCATGCACAAAGACAACTTATTTGGCACCAAGGCAGAGGAGGTCTTAAAAAAGATGGAAGAAAAAGCTAAATCTATGCAGACAATTAAGGATTTCCTACAGGTCCAGCCCCCCCAGGTTCAGTATGCATTGCCCTTCCAAGTATTGGTCTTTTCCTGCCCCCTCCAGGTCAGTCCAGCCCAGACCCTGGGGGGGGGGGAGCAGACCCCCCAGACAACAGCCACAAGGAATGCAGAGATCAAAGCAATGGAGTTCCTCCATTTCAAAACCAGGGAGTGCAAAGCCACCCCCTCATGGTAAGAACTCACAATGACTCTCCACTCCCACCTCCTCCCTCTGCCCACCTGCAATTGCCCCTAGGAGGAAAACTCTCCTTCCACGCAAGCACCTGGTCCACCATTACCAACAACCGCTGGGTCCTCAACATAGTGTCCCAGGAATACAAATTTTCTTTCCAGACTCTCCCAACCCCAAAAGGATTCCCGGATCTTCCAAACCAGTGGGCAGAGGTGAAAAAGGAAGTCCTTTCCCTGCTCTCTATGAGGGCAATAGAGCACGTTCCTGCAGAACAGTTAGGCCAAGGTTTCTACTCCAGAGTTTTCCAGGTACCCAGGAAAGAGGGCACCTGGCACCCCATCCTTGATTTATCCATTCTAAACACCTTCCTGGTGATACCAAAATTCAAAATGCTCATCCTACAGCAACTACCTATGCTCTCCAAGAATGCTTGGCTAGCCACCCTAGAACTAAAAGAGGCCTACCTCCACATCCCAGTCAGGGAATCATGCAGAAAATATTTAAGTTTCAGGGCAGGATCTCTGCACTTTCAGTTCTCTGTATTTCCCTTTGGTTTATCTACTGCTCTCAGAGTTTTCACAAAATGTCTGGCTCCAGCCATTGCTTTCTGCAGACAAAGAAATGTACAAATTTACCCATACTTAGACAACTGCCTACTTCAAGCAGACAGTCAGGAAAAGCTGCTCAAGCACCTATTGAGCTCCTTAGGGTACACTACCAAAGAAAAGAAATCCAAACTAGTACCCACTCAAAGGATTATATTCCTGGGAGCAAGCCTGGACACAGCATCCCACATGGCATTCCTTACACCAGAAAAGCAAACTTACCTGACAAACTAATTCTCTCAGCTAACCACCAGACCCCAGTTATCCGCAAGGAAAATCCTGCAAGCTCAAGGGTTCATGGCATCTTGCATTCTACTCATTCCATATGCCAAATTGCATATGCGGAAACTTCAGTGGTACATAAAAAGCCTTTGGTTAACACTATCAAGACCTGGAAACTCTTATACTAATGATACCTTGCCTAAGGAAAGATTTTTTCTGGTAGGCAGCAGCATGCTTCCACAACAAGGGACTACATTTCTCACCACCCCTTGCTGCCCAGACCCTCACCACAGATGCATCAGACTATACCTGGGGTGCACACCTGGACGGCAGGTGCATACAAGACTAATGGAGCCCACAGCAAATACATCTGCACATCAGCCAAAAAGCGATGTTAGATGTCTAGCATGCATTGACAGCTTTCAGGCCCCCTCTCTCCCCAGGGACTCTCCTGATCAAAACAGACACCACCACTGTGATGTGGTATATCAACAAGCAGGAAGGGACTCACTCCTACCTTTTATGCAGGCTCGTCATGACTCTTTGGCACACAGCCTCAGCCATTCAACTTCACCTGTTAGCACAATTCCTGCCAGGCTCTTTAAACTCTCTGGCAGACAACTTAAGCAGAAATCTTCTGGACCCACACGAGTGGCAGCTAGACCAAAGAACTTTCACCCTAATAACTCAGAAATGGGGCACCCTGAAAGTCAACTTCTTTGCTTCCCATTCCAACCATCAGCTCAGCAACATCTGCACCGGGGAGTCTCACTGTCATGCCTGGAAATTGGATGCCCTGTCCTTCCCCTGGGTCAACCTCTCAGTCTGTGCATTTCCCCCACTATCTCTCATTACCAGGTTACTGCTCAAAATAAGGGAGGAAAAACCAAGGACAATTATGATTGCTCCAGACTGGCCTCACCAGCACTGCTACCCACAGCTGCGCAGCCTCTCCCCACTGCCACCATGGCATCTCTCTCAGACCCCAACCCTCCTGACCCAGAGGGAAGGAGAATTCATGCATCCCCAATTGCAGACCCTCAGTTTGCCAGCCTGGTTTATTCCCTGACCACTGATCAAGCTGCCAATCTCAGTAAACAGGTTCTAGATGTTATATGTGAGGCTAGACACCCTAACACTAGAAAGTCTTATGCTAACAAATGGAAAAGGTTCTGCACCTGGATTGGGCTCCTGGCAGGGCAAGAAAAACTGGTGTAATGGCGTTGGCTGCCTTACTTTATACTACTGACTACCTGATGTCAGTTCTGAAGCGACAGCAACCGAAGCAGAAATACTAAGCTTCTGGTATTCAGGCCGGTCGAGGGCTACCCTAGCAGGGATAACCCAAATGTGATGACTGCAACAGTGAATACACTTGAACATCTACATTTATGGTAAGTGTACACAACTGTACTTTTCTTCTTGGGGCTGCAATGCCACCATTATGAAATGCTTTTAATATCTTTGTGTGATGTGTACTGTATTGTTAGTCATGGACTGTCTTATATGCACGCAACCAAGCTGTCTCATGTTCATTTACATGACAGTGTCATTGCATGCTTTATTTTATTCTTATGCACTAGCAACCTGAGTCCCTTTCTCAGCAATCTTTGACTCATGTTGGGCATAAGTGCCCCTGAATTTTTCGTGGATCAGTAGTATACTGTGATGACCACGTCTCTGAATGTTACCCTGTTATCATGTTGAATGAAACATCAAATATAAATAGGCTTCACAGGCATCGAAGTTCTGACTAAACTTGCCCCACAAACACATTCTAACTAAATAATTTCACAAGCTGTTATACAAAGTTTTAATCTGGTTTGATGTCAACTTTTTCAGTTTAAATCTGAAGAAACATACTTTTCCTGATCATCCTGGTTACACAAACAGACACAACTGCATAAACAAGTTTTTCATGCTTTACATGCAGAATAGTTAATAGGTTGGCAATAGGCTATCGGCCCTAGGGCCTATACAAGCCTAGCCATAACAATGCCCTGGATATTTCTTCCCACAATATTTACTTCCCTGGACCCCTGTCTAGCAGGGCAACTGACATGATCCCTGGGGTGAATTTCCTATCTCCCATCCAGTCGTCAAGGTTCCTTTTGAAGAGGGCCAAGGAGGCACTCTGCTTGACATGTATGGGCAGTCTATTCCAGAGTATGGGGAGTCTCTGGGTCAGGAACCTATTCCTCCAGCATGTTTTGTTCATTGTGATGACACGGTTTAGTTCCCTGGAGTGTGTGGCTCTGAGGGATTGGGATTTCTTTAAGTGGAGCATGTCCAACAGCTCAGGGTTTGACATGGCCTTGTATGTTAAGCAGAGATTGCCTCTGAGTAGACTATATTCCACAGAGTATAGCTGGAGTTTTTTTAGATGGTCAGCATATGGCATCTGCTTTAGGCCTGTGATTCTTTTAGTGAGGTATTTCTGCGGCCTTTCCAGCTGTTGCAGATGTCTTGTGAGGTACATACCAAACGGGGCATTGTACTCTATAATGGGTCTAATGAGGGATGAGTACAGTGGGACAATGACCTCCTTTTTTCTGGGTGAAAAGCCCTTAGTGATGAGGTGTGCCACATAGAAGGATTTCTTTTTTTTTTTTTTTTTTTTTTTTAAGGTTCACTGATTGTTTTTTTTTTTTCAAAACAAGTTTATTGTTTTAACATATAAGAGAAATATCATAACAATTTTATACAAATAATTAAAAATAGGTATTATTATAATATTCAACAAAACAACTAAAGTATTTACAAAGACATCCACTACAATCAAATCAATTAATTAAACTAAAATACTGTGCTATTGAAATTAGAATTTTTTTAACAAATTTTGTAAATTATCCCATACAATAAAATGTGATGTTTTTCTAGTTGTTCTCATTCTAATTGTGCTTATTTCCATATGACACATTATATTCATAACATTTTTAAATTCATTGAACGAAGGAGGTGTATCTGAAATCCAATTTCTAGTTATTATTTTCCTAGCCACTGCTAGGATAGACCATAACAAGGGAAGCTTAATCTTTTTAACACATTGAGGTACAGGTGTGTTGAATAATATAAGAGACTTAGAAATAATGAAATTATCTGTAAAAGAGCCTGCAAAAATTGACTTCCAGTATTCTTTCAACTTCATACAGTCATAAAACATATGAGCCCAGTCAGCATTAATTTCTACATTACATCTCTTACATAGATTATCTTTATTATTTATTTTATTCATCATCAAAGGTGTATAAAAGATCTATGTAAAATTTCCATGTATAAAGTCTCCAGACAATGGAAGATGTAGTTCTATAAGCAGATTCCAATATATATTGTTTATCTTGTTGAGTTGGTGGGTCCCCATTAATAGAGGTGAAATAATTCCAGTATGAATCTACATTGTAAAAAGTTTCTTGTCTGATAATTTTATGTATATATGAAAGTTTACCTTTATCAGAAACTTTATGCTGTAAATTTATTATCAAGTAATCAATCAGTTTTGGAATAGATTCTTTAACTGTTATAGACATTAGATCTATTCTATCAATGAGATGTTTACTAAAGATCTGAACCTCTAACCAGCAAGTTTCTCTTAGATCAAATTCTTGTTTTAAGAAATCTAGATTTTTAACTTTATTATCAGATATCAGCTGATACCAGTACTTTAGATTATTATCTATAGCTAAATGAGCTCCTTCAGAAGTAGATGACATAAGCATACCTTGAGTATAAATTATAGGGAATACAATAAAATTCCATTCCCTATACTTAGGGTGCATGCATATAAAGTTACGATAACTAATAATAATATTTAATGGGTAACAGACCATATGTTTAGGTGTAATAGGTGAAGTACAAAATTCCTTTAGCAACCACAACATGGAGTTATTTATAATCATATTTTTATGTGTTAAGGAGATTTTCATGAAGTGCATACTAATTAGCTCCCAATAATCTTTCCATTTTGCGACATATGACCGATCTATTAATAAAGTAATAACTTTTATAATAGAAGAGATAATATATAAATTAAAGTCTGGAAAAGAAATATCCCCTTGAGACCAGCTATTAGTATGTTTCTTTAATGCAATCCTAGGTCTATTAGGTGCCCATAAGAAATTTAACATTAGTGTATTCAGTTTCTTGATAGTTATTTTTGTAGGTGAAAGTATTATTGATTGTATTAAGTATAAAATCTTGGGGAATATTATCATTTTAATAATTGTAAGTCTCTCCTCCATAGTAAAAACATATTATTCCAGGTATTAAAAGATTTTGTATATTAAGAAAACAGGTATTATAGTTATTATATATAATAGATTTAATATCTTTAGATAGTATTATACCTAAATAAGTTATCTGACCTGAGTTGGGTACATATTTAGTAAAATCACTAATGAGAGTATTTTTCGTGTATATATAGGTAGTATTTTAGTTTTTCTTCATTGAATATTAAACCAGAAATACTTTTAAAATTCATCATTTTATCAAATAAAGACTGCATAGAAGAATTAGATCCTGCTGATGTAATTAGAACATCATCTGCAAAAGTTGAATTTTTGATGTTGTATTTTCTTCTATTTCAAAACCCTCTATGTCAGTACTGTTTCTAATCAAATTAGCCCAAGGCTCCATTACTAAAGTGAATAATAGTGGAGAAAGTGGACATCCTTGCTTTGTACCTTTAAGAATGGGTATTTTTGTGAAACATATGTTCCTACCTTAATATAAGCCAGCGTTCCTTTGTATAAATGCTCAATTAAATTTACAAATGCATCAGAGAAATTTGTGCATTTCAGTAAGGTAAACAGATAGTCCCAACTTACTGAATCAAATGCTGAACCTATATCAAGACTAATAAGTGTTAAATCTTTCTTTTTCCTATTTGCAAAATCAATTAATGTTAAAGTTCTTCTTATATTATCAAAAGTATTTCTATTTACAATGAAGCTCGTCTGATCTATGTCTATAATGCCGGGGATAATTGTCTTCAATCTATCAACAAAAATACTCATAAACATTTTATAATCAACATTAAGTAATGAGATGGGTCGATATGAAGAACATCTAGTTGGATCTTTATTAGGTTTTAAAATTGGTGAAATAAATGTATATTGCCAAGATGGGGGGGTTATTAACTCAGTTTGGGCCAGAATAAAAACCTTATGTATTAATGAATATGTAGTTTTAGAAAGGATTTTATATATCTCTGGTATAATACCATCATTACCCGGTGCTTTGTTTGATTTAAGCTTATTTATTTGTGTAATAACTTCTGTATATGAAATACTCTTGTCCAATAGTTTAATCTGTTGTTTATTAAGCTTTTTATTCATGTTTGTGGTTATAAACTCCTTTATTTTATCTTTAGGTTCCATGTTAATGTTGTTATGGTTAATCTTGTGAAAGTGATTTCTAAATTCATCCAGTATTTCTGGTATACTAGAAACATTCTTCTTTTTCCATAGAGAAAAGATTTCTTTGATATGGTTTTGTTTATTCAATCTTTTTGTTTTATTTTTAAGTCTATGTAAGTATTTGGGGCTTATTGAATAAGACAAAACTTGTATTCTCTAAAGTTATTTTAACTTTATGAGTTAAAATTTCTTTGTATTTCTCATTTAGTTTGTTTATTTCTTCAATAACTTTCTTGTCCATAATATTTTCTTTATTATTATGTTTATAAGAGTCTAGTTTACTTTGAATATCTAACAATTCCTTATCCCAAGATTTCCTTTTGTTATTATACCATCTGATAATTTGTCCATATAGATATGATTTTAAGGCATCCCAAACATAGACAATGGAGACTTCAGGAGTATTATTTATGTCTAGAAAATGTTGTACTTCTGAAAGTATATATTCTTCATAGTCTTTTAGCTGAGTTAAGTATGCTGGTATCCTTTTGATCTGAACATTATGAGTATTTTTTATCATGAATTCGAAAACAATTGAGTTATGATCAGATATAGGACATGAAATGATTTTGGAATTAATTAAATCTGTTACCATCTGGTTAGAAATAAAGACCCTATCTATTTTTGAATAAGTTTTGTATCTGTTAGAAAAAAGGTGTATGGTAATGATTTTGACTCTATCTGATTATTAATATCATTCAAATGATAAGAATTAGCAAAATCATTTAAATGTTTTGCATTAGATGTAATTCTTCTTTTCTTTATAGTGGTAGTATCACTTTCATGTAGTATACAATTAAAATCACCAGCTAAAATAATATCCCTACAGAGAATGATATGATCTTATCAATATGATGTTTCACTGTATTAATACCAATTCCAGGTATCCAATATACATTAATTAAAGTGTAAGTCTTCCCATTAATTTGTATTGTAACCATACAAAACATTCCTTTGTCATCCTGATAAGACTTAATGGTTTTAGGAATGGGCATACTTTTATTCCATAAAATAGCCACTCCTCTTTTTCTGAGTGTGCTCTGAACTAACCAATACTGTATACTTATTAGTGGCTAGTTTATCAATATCTTTTTCAAGAGATGGGTTTCTTGCAGGAAGACTAGATTGGCCTTGTGTAGATTAATGTATCTTATTAGGCTTGCCCTTTTACACGGATTATTCAATCCATTAATGTTTAAAGAAATTCCTTTTAAAGATGTCATTTGGCATTTTAAAACTCAAGAATCTTATGATCGAAATAACAAATAACAAGATAAATAATGTTACATCTCCTCTTTTAGGTGTACCTTTAAACATAGCTGTATTTATTAAATCTCTTATGGGATTTTGTATAGGATTCAATTTTGTTTGTAGTGACAATGAGTGTACAAAATATATTGTGGATGTCAAAACTATATACATATAACAATGAACAAGTGAAAATAATGTAAGGATTAAACCTTGCATCCCGCCTGGAGTTGAAAACTCCAACTTAGAGCAGTATTTACTACTCAAGTTAACCCCTACCCTAAGCAGCAGTACCTCAGCTACCACCTTATCAATTTAATACTAGTTATATTTAACTGAGGTTAACAGTTTTCAATTCAATTATCTATCAAGACAAAACTACACATTTGGTAAAACAGCATCATATAAACTAAAATAAACTTTTTTTTTTTTTTTTTTTTAAAACTGTTCATACTATTATATAGATCTATGTAATATATAACACTTGTATTCTAATAGCATTCAAATAATCTTAATGTTAGAAATCAAGAGGAGAGAAAATTATGTTCTAACATTCATTTAAATCAAAAACTTTGGCTAATATGATTCAGACATTACATGCATTAAGATGCATCTATTTTCTGTCATGTGAATTCTATCAACAGCTTCCAAAAAATCTTGAATTGTTTGTATATGAGCATTTACTTAAACTCATTATTGTCAATAGAGTAAAATATTGTATTCATAAAAATTATTATAAATCATATTGCATAGTTATGCAGATTCTCAGAAACACCTGCGTTATTACCTAAAAAAAAAAAGCCATCACACACATAAACACAGACACACACACATACATATACACACACACATATACACACACACACACACATACCCACACACACACACACACACACACACACACACACACACACACACACATATACACATACACATATATACATACATACACACACACATACACACACACACACACACACACACACACACACACACACACACACACACACACACATATATACACATATATCTGATCTCACCGAGCCGTGCCCCTGCAGAGCACCATCCCACTTGCCGTCCCCAGAACAAATCTGTCCGCTTCATACAAAATAATGCACAGCAAACACACACTAGCAACCAGATTTTACAATCATGCTAACCTACTGCTTTAAAATATATCACATGACATTTCTTCCAGAATAGAGTTATAAGATTATTTATGCTTGTCAATCAGATGAATTAAATGAGTTATAGTAAAGTATATGTTTGGGACACAAGTTTTAACACAGATTATTATGCTACTGTTAAGTAGATTTTCAAAAACATTTAAATAAATGTTTCATTTTCTATGCCTTCTAAAATAAGATATTTACTTGCTACAAGAAACTACATCATCTAAACTCATCATAACTGACACATTTTATGAATAGAGTATTTTTCCTGAATCTGTGGTGTGTCAGTGTGATAACCTTGTCAATGTTTATACTAACTGCTTTCAGTTTCTCTGTGAAAATTCTGTGAGTGAAGCTTCTGAGGAAACTCATGGACACTGTGCATGAGACAGCCCACATCCCAGATTGTCTCCCTTAACATTTTGGTGGGAAACTTATTAAAACTTGTGGCAAACATTCATTTTGTCAATAGAGTAAAACATTGTATTCATAGAAATCATTACAAATCATATTGGATAGCCATGCAGACTCTCAGAAAAAAAGCCATCACACTCACACACACACACATATATATATATATATATATATATATATCTGATCTCACTGAGTTGTGTCCCTGCAGAGCACCATCCCACTTGCTGTCCCCAGAATAAATCTGTCTGCTTTATACAAAACAATGCACAGCAAACACATATTGGTAACCAGATTTTACAATCATGCTAACCTACTGCTTTAAAATATATCACATGACATTTCTTCCAGAATAGAGTTATAAGATTATTTATGTTTGTCAATCAGATGAATTAAATGAGTTATAGTAAAGTATATGTTTGGAACACAAATTTTTAACACAGATTATTATGCTGCTGTTAAGTAGATTTTCAAAAACATTTAAATAAATGTTTAATTTTTATGCCTTCTAAAATAAGACATTTACTTACTACAAGAAACTACATCATTTAAACTCATTATAACTGACATATTTTATGAACAGAGTATTTTTCCTGAATCTGTGGTGTGTCAGTGTGATAACCTTGTCAATGTTTATACTAACTGCTTTCAGTTTCTCTGTGAGAATTCTGTGATTTGAAGATTCTGAGGTAACTCAAGGACATTGTGCATAAGACAGCCCATATCCCAGATTGTCTCTCTTAACATTTTGGCGGGAAACTTATTCAAAACTAGTGACAAACATTCATTTAGCAGTGTAAATGCATCTAAACATGACAGAACCTCCACAATGTATTCCACAGATCATCACAGCCTCTATGCAAGTGAAATTAAACTCAAAATTACCAACAAGCAATAAAACTCAGCATTCTTCTCCCAACTCAATTTTCATACAAATCCTGTTATTCACTGTGTCCACACAGTCAAAAGCATTTCTATATATTAATAAAGAAAAGAAAAAGAGAGTAGAAAATAAAAGGGAGTGAGGCAGAAATAAAAAATGTAAGAGAAAGCTGTAAGAAGTATATACAATGGAATGTTACTTACTGTTTATATTAATAGAGTTAAAAATAAAACATATTATTTACTCTTATTTAGTTCTGATTATTATTAGTTAAAGCATGACAGATTATTTACAAACAAGCATAAGCAGTATAATCAAGGAAGTATAATTAGAAATAGCATTTGAAGAACTTATAAACTTTTACAAGAAATAAATATGTTATTATTCTATTAATGATATTTTCATTACTGTTCTCTCCCTGCCCTCCCCCACCCTTTACCCACTACATAATCTAAATAGAATGTCATTGTTTAAACAAAGAAAATAATAAAAGAAGAAGGAAAAAAAAGATAAAGATAAAAAAAGTATCAAATTACTAACTACTAACCTTACTTTTTTCAGAAAGAAAAACAAATCGAGTCACAGCCTGCCATTAAATCCTCAGGCATTTTGACTGGTTATGAAACAAAACATTTCTTTGCACATAGAGAATAACTTTGATTAAATCTTTTCCAAAATATTTGTGGCTTTCTGGAAATGCAGGAACTATATTCAAAAAGATTAATAATGAACTAAAATGATGAGAGAGAAAAAAACATATAACAAATCATTTGTTTTTTAGTCTCTTCTTCTTCTCTGAAGTCTTCCAAGAAGATTCAGTTGCCAATCTCTTTAATGAAGAACTAGCCCATTCCATTTCTTCTATTTTATCCAAAATCCTTTTCTCTTTGACAAACAGTAAAGCAGAGTCTAAATCATCGAAGACCTTAGGACCATCAGGAAGGAAGATTTTAAGCTTGGCAGGAAACAGAAGGTATGTTTTAAACTGTGCTTTTAAGCTCCCTTATTAGTGGCAGAAAAACTTTTCTTTTAGCAATTACCATGGAAGAATAGTCATTGTCAAAATGCACAGTTGTCTCATTAAACTTAACAGGAGCTTTAGCCCAAGCAGATTTAAGAACCATGTCTTTATCAAAAGATGATAGAAATCTAACTATAACTGATCTAGGATAGTTTTTGTTAGAGTTGGTATTAGCTATAGATCTATGTGCTCTTCGATACCAAAAGAGAATGCTTCTGGTAAATCTAAAGTTTTAGGGAGCCATGTTGTTAAAAAAGAAGTAATATTGTTACCTTCAATATTTTCTGGCAGTCCAAAAATCCTAATGTTATTGCCTAGATCTATTTTCCAGGTCATCCAGCTTTGTTTGTAAATGTGTATTTTGTTTCAGCAGAAACTCAATGTTGATTTCCTCTTCTTGTATTTTATTTTCCATGTCATTCACAGCTTCTTCTATGCCTGTTATCTGGATCTTCTGTTGTTGCAGGTCCATATGTAACAAGTCTATTTGTTTTGTAGTTTTTCTATGAAAGTGTCTATTTTAGTATCCATTTTATCCATCTTAGCAGTAAGTTGCTGGACTATAATTATCAGAGACTGAAGTTCTTTCTTGATGCTGGAGTCTTGAGAATTTGTCTTACTGGAACTCATTTCAGACTGATAAACTGACAGGAAAATTTCCAAAGTAATTTCTGACAGGAATATTATTAAGATTCCCTTTCTTTTTTAGATATAGTTCAAGAACTATATAAAACAAACATATTTAGAAAGAAAATTACTTCAAGAATTAATTTTTTAAGTAATTAATTCCTGTCAATGTAATGAAATTGGTGGAGCTGAAGAAATCTGCTGCTATCCTGTGTTCATCCTTGGCCACGCCCCCCATAGAAGGATTTCTTGACTGTTGTGGCGATGTGGTTATCGAAGGTGAGACCACTGTCCACCTGTGTTCCTAAGTCTCTCATCACACTTTTAGTGTACTGCCACCTATGTGGTAATTCATGGGTACATGTTTTTTCCCAAATGGGATAACTGTACATTTCTTGGCATTAAGCTTGAGCCCATGGCTCTGGCACCAAGCATCTGTTTCTGTAAGGCCCTTTTGTAGAATATCCACATCATTTGGGGATTCAATAATGGCTCCCTGTTTGCAGTCATCTGCAAACTTTGTTAGCCAGAGTCCATTAGTGTTGGCCTGTACTTCAGATAAGTAGATGCCAAATAAGAGTGGTCCCAAAACTGAACCCTGAGGTACTACACTTGTCTGGAGCTGGATTTGGAGTCGGCTACTTTTACAGTCTGGGTTCTGTCAGTAAGCCAGTTGGCAACCCGTTGAGTGAAGTAGGAATTTATGCCCAGCTTAGTAAGTTTATCTATGATTCCAGAGTGGGTGATGGTGTCGAAGGCCTTGCCGAGGTCCAGATAGGCTGTGTGGACCGCCTTACTCTCGTCCACAACTCTGGAGACTGATTCGAAGAAGTCAGTCAGGTTCAGGAGACAAGATCAGCCCTTCACAAACCCAAACTGGGTGGGGTCCAGTGTTTGAAGGTTGCCAATGTCTTTGTTTATAAGTTCCATGTCCTTGCAGATCATGCTCGTCAGACTGATGGGACAGTCGTTCCTGTGATCCAAAGTGGATCCCCCTTGTGGAGTGGGATAACTATAGCTGTGTGCCATTCAGTGGGCATGAAGCCTCAGGTGAGGCTATGATTAAACATGACACTTAGGTGAGGTGCCAGTTCATTTTGTAGTTCATGCAGTACACAGCCCAGGATGTCATCTGGTCCCATGGATGCTGTATTCTTAGCTTTGGAGAGTGCAGTTTCTACCTGTGTGGCCATGATTACCGGAATTTGGCAGTCTTTTGGTATTGAGATGGTCCCTTTAGGGGGTGAGAGGGGGGGGTGAAGTTGGCACTAAATCTATTTGCCAGGATATAGGCAATATCCTTGGGATTAGTATATTTAATGCTATTCTGTTGTAGCTTAGAGCAGATCTGAGCATTGTCATTTAGATTCTTGACATTACTATAGAATGCCTTGTGGTTGTCTTTGGAATGTTTGGCAATTTTATTTTTGTAACTAGCTTTTGAGGATGTCATGAGGGATCTCAGCTTCTTACTGAGGCTGGTAAGGGAGTTTTTTGCATCCTGGGATTTCCCCTTTTCTGAAACAGTTTCTTTCTTCTGTTGTATAGTTTGTTTATGTCAGGGGACCACCAGATTGGCTTCCTTTTTTTGGAGGAGAGCATCTTGGTTCTATTTGGGATAGCACAATTCATGCTTGAGTGGATGTGCTCGTACAGTGCCTTAGTGTAGGATTCAGCAGTTGAACTTTCAGATCCCGTCTGCATGGATGTCATGAAGTTTGTCACTTCTGACTTGAGTAGCATGAAGTTGGCTGTGGAGAAGTTTTTTACGGAGGTTTCATTACTTGGGGGTGGGGGGGTGGGATGTGGATGTCAAGGGTGATTTGCTTATGGTCAGACCTGACCAATGAGGGGTTGACCACTGGTGTGGAGCATCTATCTCCCGTGTTGGTAATGACCAGGTCTAGGATATTGGAGCCCCTAGTGGGACAATGGATTAGTTGATCCAGGGCATTGGAATTAATGAATTCCAAGAACCGTTGGGAAAAGGTGTTGGTACCCGAGTAGTTTTCCCTGTTAATGGCAGGGTAGTTGAAATCACCCAGTATTAGGGTGTTTGGTTGCATCTTAATATTTTACAGTATGTTTAGAAAGGTGTAGTGAGCATCTTGGGGCATGGTGGGGGATCTGTAGCAACTTACAATTTGGATTGCAGTCTTACCTAGTGTTAGTTGCACCTGGAGAATTTCAGATGCATTGTGTTGGGCAGCTAGTCTGGAGGTGTGAATATCCTTGGTGAATATGGACACTCCTCCACCTTTTAATGTTTCTGTCTTGGTTTGGTGGCCGAAAAGTGTGGTAAGAGTTGTAGCCTGGCTTTTACAGGGGTGCTCTCTGGAGCCTTGAGCCAGGTCTCAGTTACTGCACAGATATCAATGTTCTCCATTTTTAGGAGGGCCTCGAGAGAGTGCATTTTGAAGTTTAGACTTCTAGCATTGAGTAGCATTACCTTCAGATTTTGCATGCTTGTATCTGTTACAGTGGTGGTTTTGTCCTTTGAACCTTGCCTAAAAAAGGCACTATATGGGTGGCAAGAGCTTTAGCCAGTAACCTGAATCCCAGGGGTGACAGGTGCAGACCATCTCTGGCAAAGCATTGTGGTTTGTCGATCATGTCTTCCCAGGCAGACAGATACTGGATCCCCTTTGAATGACACCAGAAGCTTAGCCAATTGTTGAAGTCAATAATTTTGTCCTTATACTGTGGTGTCATTCTGGGTGAAGGCAGGATGCTCCTCAGGGCTAGGGTCATACCTGCCTGCGCCACATGATCCGAGTGCTCTTCCATGTCTCTTTTCATGTAGTCCAGGGAGGTACGTCTCAAGTCATTCACTCCAACATGGACAATGATAGAGTCATATTTGTACTTGTTGTGGAGTGACTTCAGTGTATGTGTTATGTGGTGAATCCTGGCACCCGACAGGCAGCTGACTGTAATATTCTCCTTGTTCAGCCTGCTGAGTGGGACATCAGTGTGCCTGACTATAGAGTCACCTATGACTAAAGTGTTGGATACATTGTCTTGCTTTAGGGGCTGTTGTTGGGTGGCACACTGGTGTTGTGAGCTATGTGTCACTTTGGTTGTGACTGCTGTTTGTTTGTATTTCAGCTTCAGAGGTCCTTGCTGCTTGGGCAAGTTAATGTTAAGGGCCTCCGCATATGTGGGTTTAGTGTTGCTATGTGTGGGTGTTGATGGTGTGGGTTTTGAAGGGCTATGTGTTGCTTGAGGTATAGTGCAGGTGTTAACGTTCTCCTCTTGACTGTCTAGCACAATCTTGGCTGGAGAGAGCTTTGTTTCCAGTTTTGCTATGTAAGTGCATCTCTCACAGGTTATAGTGTTGGGTGGTAGGAGGAGAGGGTTGTCTGTGTACATGAGGCAGTTGCCGCATTGCCCCAGTATCCCCAGATTCACCAGGTGGACAGGAGAAATCACCGGAAGCTGACCCTTGGACATGCCTGTTTAGGTGCTTTTTTTGTAAAGTACAAGAGCTGTTTTCCCTTACCTTTGCAAGGTACTTTGCAATTATATGTTGTTTAGTGCCTATGATTAATATCTCCTTATTGACAAGGAGAGTTGATGTGCTTGTATCAGTTTCTGGCTTCCTAGTGCTTTCCAGCAGGTTCTAGTCACAGGGGTTCAAATTTTTGTGCTAGTACTGAGAAACCAGCTAGTTCTAAGGGAAAATTTGAAGAGCAGACTTTCTGGCAGCTGGAATAGTTTAACCATAGCCCCGCCGTGCTGCACGATGCGAAAAATGCCCAAACACATGCATTTTTAAGCCAGAAAGTTGAAAGGGATAGAAATCAGCCCAAAAAGGCTAACAAAATTACAATTTCAGAGCTGGAAACCACTTCTCTAGTGTTAGGAAGTACAATGCTCACCACTCCCACTGGTAAGCAGTAGGACTTCCCTCTACCACAGCAAGGTCTAGATAGCTCTGAACACAGAAAATAAAGTCCTGAGACAAGTAAAGTCTGGGATCTGGACTATACTGGCTAGGAAAGGTGGGAAACGAGCAAACAAGATAGTATTTTTTTTTTTTTTGGTTAAAATAGGCTAAACAATGCAATAATACAGTAAATAAACACAGAAAAGGCTAATGCACTTGAGTATGTAGCCCTAAACAGTAAATGCAATTAAAACTCTACAAAATTAGCAATTTACAACTTTTTAAATGAAGCAAGGCAATTGCACAACTGAAAAATGATTTAAGAGGCAGTAATACAGTAAAATATGTAGCTAGTCTACATATACAGAGAAGTCTATCTATACAGAAAAGCAGCTAAAACACACTTAAACAATTCAGATACAGTGCATCCTAGAGCACTTGAGTTGTAGCAATATTAAGGCAAATACAGTTTTAATAAATGCACTAAAATATACTCTATATTTCCAAAAAGTTTGAGAAGCACAGAGAGAACACAAAGAGATTCAGGCAGTTTTTTTTTTTTTAAAGAAAGGGAGAAAGGAGGAACAGAAGGCCTTCTCAGATGTTCTCTCTGTATTAGGTAGAATGAGCTAATGACACTAGACTAGGAGGAGTGTCCCAGATCAAATTTTCAATAGAGGCGGGCAACTGCAAAGCCACCAAGTATAACAGTAAGACACCAACAGAGAGTGAGGGTGGAGACCAATACTAAAGCTGTTAGCCTACACTCTTTGAGACAGTAAACACTACAGAAATCTTTATGACAACAGTGAGCCACAAAATGAATTTTTTAAACAGATAAAGGAGCAAGGAGACTCTACAGAATGCTTCTAACTGCAAACAAATCAGTTACCCATGCAGAATAGTTAATAGCAATAAACTACAGCAAAAGGTATGCAGCAGGCAATAAAAAGTGCTATATATAAATTGCTAGAAGCAATAACCAGTATAAATAAGCCAAATAAAAAGGATACTTATTGTTATATATCTCAGATCGGAGTTGTAGTCAATGCCCCTCCTCCACTCTGCTCAGTTTAGTGACCTGCCTTGTTAAAAGCTCTCAGATGGTAAGTAATTATTTTGAGAATGCTTACTGAGTGGAAAAAATCTTAAGAAATAATTACTTTAAATTAACAAAAAATGTCATAGGCCTGAAGAAAAATAGATACCACTTTTACATTCCAAATTGTAGAATCTAGTGACTTTTCATTGACCTTTGTAAGATACTCATAATAATTGTATTGGTTAAGGGTAATGAAGTGAATTCCTGATGTCAGTTGTTCTCATATTTTAATTGCACGGTTTATTTGATTGCTTACAGGTTAAAGATGATCCAGATACAAGTTTCACTGAAAGAAACTTGATGCTTACAACGCTGGATTTATTTATAGCGGGCACAGAGACCACCTCCACAACACTGCGTTGGGCTTTACTTTTCATGATCTTATATCCAGATATACAATGTAAGTCTGAAGTATAAAATGAATAGTTTATATCTAATAGACCATAGCATAATTTTATTTAACTAATAAAATCAGTTGATTCATTTGTGATCCTTTGCATCAGCAGTATCTTGTAACTTCACATTAACCAGACTTGGCAATGACAGATAGAGATATATAATCAAATTAAAGAAAAAAATGCAGCTTCTCTGCTCACTAGATAAAAATGGATGTTGTACTGTGTTTCATGTTGATGAGACAATTATCATCTGGGTCTGATTGTGATAACATTTCGTACAACATTTGTGGAATAAGATCCGACCTCTGAAACAGAATATTAGTAATCCTAAAAAGAGAATGAGCAAAAGGAATACCATCACAAAATTATAATGGCAAGATAATATTATTGTACTGTTTATGTCCCCCATGTTTGCTGACCATCCAGTCTCTACGGGACCATCATCCAGACAGCCATGAGGGTGCTTTGTGCTTTTGTTGGAACCCTGATAATGAGAATATTTTGTATCTATGAGTCTACCTTAGACACCTGTTGGTGATATGAGTACTCAACCACTGCATGAGCTACCTACACTCCCTCAAGCCACGTATGCATGCCTCCACACAAGCACCAGCAAGGGCTATCATCACCAGCTTGGGCAGCTATGCCCTTATCCTTCCAAATGAGCCACTCGCTGCCTGATGAGCTGCTCTCAATTGGCACCCTGTCAGTTGACCTATGGTGCAGTCCAGACAAGAGCCATCATACCTCCACCACAGGATGCCTGTCCTCCCTGCCTGTACCATCATGACCCCAAGCCATTAGTTGAACTCAGGTCCCGTAGGCTGTATACAGGGCTTTATTCCTCTATACTACTGGCACAGGCTTGGTGAAGAGAGTACATGCCAATAATGTGTACAAAAAAATTTTATGGTGTCTGTGTTATGACTTCCACTAATACAAGAAAACAGTTTTCACAGGGAAAAAAATAAAAGAATAGATAGCTGCACTTCTTTCCCAATAGATATAATTTAAAATTAGATGGCAAAGTAAAACTAGCATTTTACACTCCTCAAAATGCACATTGAATCAATATAGTAAATATTTCTATGGGTCTAGGCGTAATAAATACATACATAAATAATTGATGATAAACATTTCCCTATCTCTCTATATTACATCCAAAGTTCATTGTCTGCGTGAATATAAAATCAAGTAAGCAATGACTTCAGTGGAAAACTTTCAGCAAACTTTTTAGGCTACACGTAGAATATAGCTGTTAGCATGTTTATAAAATAATAGCAAAGGTCACTGGATAAAGACAATGTGGCACTGTCAGAAAATACTGAGAATGTGTCAAAGTAGAATGGTGGACACTATAAATTAGGCATAAATCTCAGAGCAGTTGGGGTTGTGTTAAACATGAAACAAAGATTCCAAAAATGTTATTGTGAAGGCATTTGGCATCTGTACCTTGTGTTGTTAAAATTGAAGTTCAAAGTTAGTGTTTTACTAGTAAATTAACTACACGTCTAAAAATAAAATCATGTGACGTTTCCATTGCACCAAATGTTTAAGGTATGAAAAGAATTGCTACATGTCTAGGTAATACTGACAAAAAAAAAAAAAAAAAAAAAAAATATATATATATATATATATATATATATATATATATATATATAGTTGGGAGGGTGGTCTTATGTTTAAGGTGTTTGCCTTACAAACACAAGGTGCAGGGTTAGAGTCTCACAAGGGATAATTGGCTAGGCTTAAAATGGGTCGCAAGGGCTGTTAGCTTAGTACTAACCTATAAACCTGTATATACACACACACACACACACACACACACACACACACACACACACACACACACACACACACACACTATATGTATGTACTTGTAAACATTGAAATACACAAATCTCCAATGGCTAATGATCAATTCCAAAAGTTTGAAAGGCAAAACAGTGAAAAAACATCCCCACAACCTCTACTAATTATATGTACCAGCTCTGAGATCACACTACTGTGGGAAAAGAGCAATTTCTCCAATCTCCACTGTGCACAATCTGCACAGACTTAACAGTGATAGAGGCTGTCAAATGAGTTTTGATCACTTCTGCCTGTGTTAAAAACATTCAAGATTACGAACATTCGATTATATGGAGTGCTTACATATGTATGTATGTATGTGTATATATATATATATATATATATATATATATATATATATATATATATACATACATACACACACACACACACACACACACACACACACACACACACACACACACACACACACACACACACATACATATGGGTCCACTTTTTAATTTCAAAAGTCCACAATCCCAACGTTCAATATATCAAACTCAGAACCTCGAGATTGTAGAATCTCAAAATTAAAAAAAAAAAAAAATTAAAAAACATGGTTTTGCAGGGGGGGGCAAGCCCCCCTGCACCCTCTACACCCTCTGCAACTTAAATATACCAACTCCGAGATTGCACTACAGTGAAGAGAATGGTAATGTTCTTGTTCCGCACTGTATAGCGATCTCCACTACTGTTTTCTTCACTGCAGAACGATCTCGGAGTTAGTATATTTAAGGTGGCCCCCCTGCAAAAACATGTTTTTTGATGTTTTCTTTTTTTTTTTATTTCTTGATTCCACAATCTCGAGGTACTATGTTTGATATATTGAACATCGGGATTATCGACGTTTGAAATTAAAAAGCGGACCCATATATATATATATATATATATATATATATATATATATATATATATACATATATATATATATATATGGCAGCTGTTCAAATGACCAGTTCCATTGACACCTAGAGACACTACGAACACTGACATGTTGTACGCATGCTCTGGTAATTACTGTGGAGTGGAATAAACCAATTACAAGTGTTTTTGCAGAGGGCAAACAACCCCACACCCCTGATTATTATATATACTAACTCCAAGGTTGCACAATCCCTAGGAAAAGGCAGTATTATTTTACCTGGGGATTGTTGATCTTACACACTTGACCATTTGCCTGCATTGACCAAATGGTGTTGATTAAACAGATGTCAGTGTAGCTGTCATGCAACCAATATATATATATATATATATATATATATATATATATATATATATATATATATATATATATGTATGTATTCAAGTTTTCTAATAGCATATAAGGAAAACAGCAGATCAGGAATGGGGACAGTAAAGTATCCCACTAACCCTGCCATTTAATTCATGCTGTTCACTAATGTTTGCGTCTGCAGCATCTTAAATGTACTATTATTAGGAGGTGAAACCTCAATATCACCCAGTTTTGAGATTCATATAACACTAAGGAGAGTCGTATTTTGGGATAATTCCATCCTTCCATGTTGGGATACTTGCTGTTACTGCCACATATGTGCTATGCTAGCTTCTGTGATTGTCATGAAGAGATACACCAAAGTTATGTCAGATGTATCCATTTTCTAGAATGTACACAAACCCTATGAGCACTTCATATTCTCATCTAAACATGTATTCAGGTATTTAGGAGCCTACCCTCAGTTGTTCCTATCAGTATTCATGAATAATGTATGTTAGAATCCTTTTCAAACTCAAAAATGTATAAAAATGCCACTGGAAAGAAATACTGTCTCAGTTTTCTTCCATGCCACCTCTCTTTGTCCTAGAGGAAGATTAATTCCCATATTTTTGTACTGTCTTTTCTGTAAACAAGAACATGGTTCAGGCTATCATTAGGTGAAGAAATTTCTTGCTGTGAAACAGGAGCAAACTGTGAAACATTTACATTTATCCTATTGGGACACTGTCAGTGGGACATCCTGCAACTCTGCTGTGGAGACTGAACAATGTGACAGCTGGCTATTTTGGACAGGAGCTCTGAGAGTTGTCATCAGATAATTTAAACAGTTTAGCCAAAAAAAGAAGAAGAAGAAAGAAGAATTATTTAAACAGTTTGCTGTCTTGAGAGAGACTTTATAAGCTCAGATGTTTTCTTGCTATAAGTGTAAGATGAGGAAATTTAAGCCACTCTAAATCTTTCAATATGAGACTCAAATGCAGGCAAAATTTCATCAGTCCTGTTAAGGAGTAAAATAAGAGGCCTAAGAAATAAGTCAGCAGGTCTCTGCAGAGAGATGGAGTGACTAAAATTTGGAATAAGTGGAAAAAATAAAAATCGACAGTGTGTTGTAAAATAAAGCAGTAGAAGGGGGAACGGTTTTTTTTATAATTGCTTCCCTGCAAGAAATAAAAAGCAGCAATATAAAGAACAATACAGAATGAGGAAGGATAACCATTGTATTATAAAGCACCAAGGAACTAAGGGAATCCACACCTGTTAAATTTAAGAAGCATGATTGTGTACATTTGGTAGAGACAAGCCTAGCCTAGACATTTTGATAGAATGTTCACAGAAGGTTAGAGAAGCCTACTGACCCAATTTAACAGACAAAACATCTTATAGTAAAGTTTAACTGCCATAATTTCATAGTTTCATAGCTTTGAGAATACTTATGTTAGACATTAAGGGCTAACATGAAACACAGACTCCTATAAATTTTATTGTGAAGGCATTAGTGCATACCTGTAAGTCAGCCTTGTTTTTGAATAGATTTATTCAAGGAATCAGGTTGCTTTTTGTGCAACATAAGCTTCTTCCAGTTACTTGCAATAGTTCAGCTCAAAAACATGTTTTCATTTTCTGTTATTAGAGCATGTAGAAGGAACATGATGATACTGTCCCTGAGAGATCTGTCATTTTCATGTAATTCAACCTTAGTGAGAGTCTGAAAAAAAGGTCTGTGTAATGCCTTATACCTCAGACATTTTTATATGGACAGACTAATCCGTACACCTATATACAGGTATCTTTTTGATGTATTTCCTCAGTAAATTTGCTAGAAACTTCTATTTTTTCTTTGAATATGCTCAGAATAGAGCATTATTTTTCAATAATTGGTCAAATATAAGGCCTATAATGACCAAGTTAGAGTATAAGTCCTAGTTGCCATAGTTTTAAATTTCAGACCCATCACATGCAGTACATCACTCTTTATTTTTCAGTGCACTCTTCAGAAAAGACAATTTTCTTGGTTATGAGAATATTTGTTATTGTGTTTTTCTTTTTCTGTGACAGCATTGTTAAAATATCAGACTTGATCTTTATTGATCAAAGTACAATGTCTTGTACTTCTTTGTGCTTAATGTCAGGCCTAGGCCTTTTAACCAATTCTTTATACTTTCTAGGTAATTATTCTTAATATTCACGTGTTCTCAGGATGTAATATTGGATCTTATTTTAGTAATATTCTCATATTTCACTACCCATTGGAGGCTTGTAATTGGAAGTATAGCAAAATGCAAAATAGTGTACAGTATGGGGCCCAGGACAGAGCCTTGCAAAACATCAGTATTAACTGGGATGCATCTTGATGTTTAACCTAAAAAAATGACTCCCTGATGTCTATCAGATAGTCAGTAATGGATCCACCTTAAAATACATGGAGTTACTGTGCCTCTTAATAGACTTTGAATAATTCTGTCAAGTGAGAGGCTATCAAAACCCTTGATGATGTAAGTAGACCACAGTTGCCTCCGGACGCATGTCTAAGGCAGCAGTAAAAGACTAATAAATGTCAGTTAAACGTGGCAGTGAGAGCCTTCTCCCCCATGAAACTATGTTGATATGGGTCAGTTGTTATAGAATATATATTGACATCCTTCTATTCATATACTGCAGTATTCATAACATGAGGGAGTCCGCCTCCGGCAGACTCATACATCCAGCCAGAATACCAAAGTCTAAATGCTGCTGTAAGGTACATGTGATGCCGCACATCAGTTAGCGTATGTGGGCCATAAATAGACATCGGGTATAAAGTGGACGTCAGCTGTACCTACCTCAGAACTTTTCTGCCACCTGTCTGATTACCAACTCCAGTCACCGCTTGCCAGAGAAGTCACATTTGTGCTTCAGATAAGTACCCAATTGGGTTTTTTTCTTTATTCCTTTTGGCTACTTTTTGTTTTTTTGTAGTGAGTACATGTCAGCTAAGAAGGGCAAGTGTCAGTGTGGAAGGCAGATTCCACATAAAGAATCCCATGAGCTTTGCTTGTTTCGTCTAGGCCCAGATCACAATCACACCTCCTGCTCTATCTGTAAGGCCTTTGTTCCAAAAACCTTCCTTAGCTGTCTAGCCTTCCTTAGGTTATACTTATAAAATCAATGCCGTAAGTGCTTAGCTCGAGTTATGGAATCGACATCAGGCCCTTCATACAAGCCGCAACTCAAGAAGGCCAAGAAGCCTCAACCTGACCTAACTGCTGTTCCCTGTATTTCAGGTGTTCCTCCTGAGGTCGATGAAGGCCCGGAGGCCGCTTCAGAATCTGCAGAGTCTCCTTCGATGGGTACCACCTCAGAAGCCATCAAGGAATCTGCAAGCATGTCCTAGAAGGATTTGCAGGCGTCCGATAAGGGCACCAGGGGGGAGCACGGCTGGTTATCTCTGAAGGTCTGCATGGTGTCACTCAGATTGTTGTGCATGAAGATGTTCCCACGGATGTTGTAGAATGCTGCCCGATGTCAGGCCCATCAACCTTTCACTGCCTGGCTTCTGAGGTGCCAAAGAAGAAAAAACTTAAAACTAAACATGTTTCTCCTGTTCCTAAGGGTCAGGCTCCTGATCTAATTCCTGACTGACAGACCTTTATCTATGACCTCTTTAATGTCTTCATGGCCCTCCACTAGACCTCACCCCCTTCTATTTCTTCACCGGCCTTTTCTCCTTCTACCCCCTTGAAGAGGTCTTCAGAGGACGTCTCTTCTGAAGAGAAGGGTTCATCAGGGGATAAGTCTGTGACTTACTCTACTCAAATTGCCTCTCCTCTAGGATATACCTCCCCAGAGGAGGAATCTAATGGTATGGATTCCCCTGGGGAGGATGTTTTCTTTGGGGAGACCATCTTGAAGATGATGGATTTTTTTAAGTGGGATTGCTCCCAGGTCTCTGAAATCCAGAAGAAGTGCTCTGACCTCCTTCAGATGGAATCCCCTAATCCTTCAGCCATCCCTCCTGTCCCACCAGCTTTCTTGAATGCCTTCACAGCAGCTTCCAAGTGCCCAGATTCCCAGTCCCCCAGTCCCCAGATCCCAAATGCCCAGACAGATTTTACAAGGTGCCTGAGGATGCCAAATTCCTTTTTAAGGCATCCTCTGCTGAACCAGCTACTTTTTCAGTGGCAGCAAATAAAGCTTCTAAGCGTTTGTCTTCCACTTCTGTGCTCCCCTCTGATAAGGAGAGCAAGGTCATGGAGGGACTGGGGATAAAAGTGTATATGTCTGCATCCTTGGCTTTCAGGGCAATGAACTATCAGACACACATGGCCAGATCTTCCCTGGGTCTTCTAGCATATGCAGTCCTATCAGACCTCCCGGATTCACCCACCAAACCCAAGCTCTTAACCATTCTTAATTCATCCTCCCAGGTTACCAGCACTCCACCAAATGCAGCTATGATGCTGTGGAGGCCTCAGCTAGGGCTGCACCGATGGAGTTAGTCCTGAGAAGGTACTCAGGGCTTTGACTACAGCCATTACCCGATGACATCAAAGCTAAGCTTATGCATGCCCCTCTGGACAACAAAGCCCTATTTGACAGTCCAGCTACAGAGCTTTTTACAATTCTTCAGGAAAAGGGGAAGGAACTCCAGGATTTAAAAGGTTCATATGTTCATTGGCTGGTACTATGCTATTAACCCTAGGGCCTATACAAGCCTAGCCATAACAATTCCCTGGCTATTTCTTCCCACACTATTTACTTCCCTGGACCCCTATCTAGCGGGGCGACTGACGTGATCCCCGGGGTGAATTTCCTTTCTCCCATCCAATCATCACCTTTTGAAGAGGGCCAAACAGGCACTCTGCTTGACATGCACGGGCAATCTATTCCAGAGTCTGGGGAGTCTCTGGGTCAGGAACCTATCCCTCCAGCATGTTTTGTTTATTGTGATGACAAGGTTTAGATCCCTGGAGTGTGTGGCTCTGAGGGCTTGGGAGTGTAGCATGTCCAACAGCTCTGGGTTTGACATGGCCTTGTATGTTAAGCAGAGATCACCTCTGAGTAGACGATATGCGACAGAGTATAGCTGGAGTTTTTTAAGGCCGTCAGCATAGGGCATCTGCTTTAGGCCTGTGATTCTTTTAGTGAGGTATTTCTGTGGCCTTTCCAGTTGTTGCAGATGTCTTGAGAGGTACATACCAAACGGGGGCGTTGTATTGTATAATGGGTCTAATGAGGGATGAGTACAGTGGGACAATGACCTCCTTTTTTCTGGATGAAAAGCCCTTAGTGATGAGGTGTGCCACATAGAAGGATTTCCTGACTGTTGTGGTGATGTGGTTATCGAAGGTGAGACCACTGTCCACCTGTGTCCCTAAGTCTCTTATCACACTTTCAGTGTTTAGTGCACTGCCACCTATATGGTAATTCATGGGTACATGTTTTTTCCCAAAGGGGATAACTATACATTTCTTGACATTGAGCTTGAGCCCATGGCTCTGGCACCAAGCATCTGTTTCTGTAAGGCCCTTTTGTAGAATATCCACATCATTTGGGTATTCAGTAATGGCTCCCAGTTTGCAGTCATCTGCGAACTTTGTTAGCCAGAGTCCCTTAGTGTTGGTCTGTACTTCAGAGAAGTAGATGCCAAACAAGAGCAGTCCCAGGACTGAACCCTGAGGTACTCCACTTGTCACTTGTCTGGAGCTGGATTTGGAGTCGGCCACTTTTACAGTGTGGGTTCTATCAGTAATCCAGTTAGCAACCCATTGGGTGATGTAGGGGTTAATGCCGAGCTTAGTAAGTTTATCTATGATTCCAGAGTAGGAGATGGTGTCAAAGTCCTTGGCAAGGTCTAGATAGGCTGTGTGGAACACCTTACCCTTGTCCATGGCTCTGGAGACTGATTCAAAGAAGTCAATCAGGTTCAGGAGACAAGATCGGCCCTTCACGAACCCAAATTGGGTGGGGTCAAGTGTTTGAAAGTTGCCAATGTCTTTGTTTATAAGTTCCATGATAATATGTTCCATGGCCTTGCAGATAAGGCTCGTCAGACTGATGGGATGGTAGTTTCCGGGATCCAAGGTGGATCCCCCCTTGTGGAGTGTGATAACTGTAGCTCTGCGCCATTCAGTGGGCACGAAACCTGAGGTGAGGCTATGATTAAACATGACACTTAGGTGAGGTGCCAGTTCATATTGTAGTTCATGTAGTACACAGCTGGGGATGTCATCTGGTCCCATGGATGCTGTATTCTTAGCTTTGGAGAGTGCGTTTTTTACCTGTGTGGCTGTTATTACTGGAATTTGGCAATCTTCTGGTATTGAGATGGGCCATTTAGAGGGTCAGAGGGGGGGTGAAGTTGGCACTGAATTGATCTGCCAGGATATTGGCAATATCCTTGGGATCAGTATATTTAATGCCATTTTGTTTTAGCTCAGAGCAGATCTGAGCATTGCCATTTAGATTCTTGACATAGTTATAGAATGCCTTGTGGTTGTCTTTAGAATCTTTGGCAATTTTTTGTCTCCTGTTCCCCACTTCCAGAGAGACTACCCAGCCAGAACCACCTTTGTTAGGAAGGCAACTAAATCTATCCCATGCAAAGGTAAGAGGGATTCTAGGAGACAGGTTCCGTCAAAGTCTACTTCTTCCACACCTTTTTCAGAAACAGCCTTTACAGGGCAAACCTGGTAGTCTGTGACTGCCAGCCCCCAGATCCATCTACCCCCCTTTCTCTTTACCTCTTTCTTCCCCTCCCGCCTTGAAAACAGAAAACCCAGGACTCTTGTGTCGTTTCTATCATCAGTCAAGGCTATTTTATGGTATGGGAGAGCCCTCTTTCCTTCAGGGGCATCCCACAGCCTCCACAAGTCCAATTGGAATTCTTCCCACTAGTCTTCTCCTCTCATCTTTCTTAGGGCACTATCCAGGATGTACCACCCTCTCAAAGTGGAAAAGAATTTTATTCCAGTATGTTTCTGGTCCCATGAAAGGATGGCACTTGGAAGCCCATTCTGGACCTCTCGCATTTAAACATCTTTCTGGAAGTCCCCATCTTTCGCATGTCGACTCTACCTAATCTTCTTCAGGACTTCACAGTGTTGTTGGACATAAAAGATGCTTATATACATGACCAAATGTCCAGAATCCAAGAAAAACAGAGTTTATTAAAACCTCTAGCACCTCAGCAACACTGCCTTCACAGGAGTCAAAAAACAGATCAGACACACACGCCTTATATGCAATCATAAAATTAGTTAATTACCTTCGTTAAGCAATTAATAGATATTAATCAAATTAAGACTTTCCAATTACATGCTACATTTATGCCAGTAGGTGTCAGGGTACCATATTTAAGTATGTAAAGGGTTTCCTTATACAAATGTTTTTTCTTAATGTCCATATAACCCCCCCCCCCCCCCCCATGAAACAACCTGTTCTAAAACATACCCTGAAGTCCCTCTGGATCACCATTGTGACATAACTTAAAATGCATAGCAAGAGGGCTTTCAGGTCACCCATTCTTAATATCTCGTACATGCTCTTGCAACATAGATTTAAAAGCCCTCTTGCTCTCTCCAATGTAAAACACATTGCAAGGACACTTCAAAACGTAGACAACAGAAATTGTATAGCAACCAAACATTCCATTTGTTCTAAAATAGACACTGTTTAGTTTATCAAAAGTTCTAACTATGACCTTACAACTAATACATTTACCACATGGAAAAGTTCCCAGAAAGGTAGGGCTCCTATATATATTCCCAGAAAGGTAGGGTTCTTATGTATATATCACATTTAGGAACCATAAATTTACTGTGTACTATCATATCCTTAATACTTCTCCCTCTATGAAAAGAAAATAAAGAGTTTCTACACAATTTGCCATAAAATTCCTTATATTTTAACAGCCCCAATAATATTTAATAATTTCTACAGTCTGTTCAGTTAACAAATCGTATGTGACAACGACATACATTTTTTGTTGTTTCTCATTGGGCCTACTCATAGTCCCTTCATTACCATTATAACATCTATAGACTATAGGTTTGGTATCCAAATTCTTAACATGTTCTAAAGAATCAATAATCCATTTCTTATTATAGCCTCTGTCAATAAACATTTTAGCTGTCCTATTCATTTCCCATTCCCATTCAATACTATTATTACACAATCTTTTAATATGTAACATTTCTCCATACGGTAATGCGTTAAGCAAATGTGGCAGCTATTAGCATCCAAAAACTGAATATCACCCCCTAGCTTTCTATTAATTCTTGTATGAATTCTGCCATTCATACGCCCCTCTAGACATAAATCCAAAAATGTCAGTTTATTACCATATTGAAGACCATCGGATTCTAAACCGAACCTATTCTTATGTAAATCTGCAACAAAAATGTCAGTTTTCTCCTGACCCCCCCTTACAGACAAAAATGAAATCATCTGTGTATCTATAGTATGCAACTACATGCTGTTTCATAAAAAATGACCATATAAATAATCAGCTTCAAACAAAACCATCATAATATTAGCATACATGGGGGCAATAGGTGTCTCTATGGCTGTCCCTTGCAACTGACTAAAAAATTCACCATTAAATTCAAAAAAATTATTTTCCAAACAAAAATCCACTAACTCAGTTATATAATATGTTAATGGATTATTACCTACAAAATATACTAATGCCTCAATTTCAAATTGATGTTGTATACTAGTATAAAGGCTTCATATGTCAGTTGTTAACCAGTACATGTCTTCTGTCCAATCCAGGTTTTTCACTTTACTTAAAAAGTCAAAAGTGTCTTGTATATAGGAGGGCTGTTCTTTAACTATAGGTAAAAGAAAATTATGTTAAAAAATACCAATTTTATTAAGAAAGTAATTGCATGCAGATACTATAGGTCATCCAGGGGGGGTAAAAGACATTCTTTTGTATTTTCGGTAGGCACTAAAAAGTGTCATTTCACATGCTTCCACATTGAACTTTTTATCTAAGTCTTCCTGTGAAAAATAACCCAAATGAAAACCCTTATTTAACAGACTTTGATATTATACTAGGGCTTTTGTATAGTCTTCTGTTTGAATCTTTTTATATGTTTTCTCATCTTGTAAATGGTTATAACACATTTTTAAATACTGTTTAAAATGTAGAACCACAATTTTATTTCCTTTATCAGCTGGCTTAAATATAAGCTCCTGCTTTTTATTTAAATCTACTAAAGCTTTCCATTCCTGTTTAGATAAATTATATTTATCGTATTCTTGTCTTTCTTGAATTTCCTAAAAAGTTATTCTACTGTAAAATTGAGCATAGAAGAGAAGTGTTGTATTCTTCAGCCTATCCCTTTCTAATAAGATGTTAATGCACTTAACAGAGCAATGGTGTGCTGCAGCAGTCCATCTAAGTTGGAACCGCTTATCGTCTTCATTGTTGGGGTCAATGGGTGCAGATGGACTTTTAAACACCCGTAAAACCCCTCGGAGTGATGTCCAGTTCAAGATAATACTGCAGACCTAACATGTTAAAATGTATCGACATCTCCTTAATCACCAGTGTTTCCAGTTTATCATACAATTCTTGTGTTTCAGCAGTCAAGAGTCCATTTGTTTGTCAGCCAATATACAAAAAAGGATTATTAGTTCTCCTTACATTTTCCTCTTGACAAAACCTTTCCCATGGTTTAATTGGGTCATTATTCATAGAAATAGTTACTCCATATTCTGAACCATGGTCTACTCATTCATTAATCAAGATAGCATGTTGTTTGATGGTTCTTTGTGAGGAATCTTTCATATCTTGCCTGAGAATCCTAGACAAATTATTGGATGGATCACTGGACATAACACCCAGAACATGGCAAACAACCAAACAAATGTAAAAAATCTATATATACGACCAACATCCAGAATCCAAAAAAAAAAAACAGAGCTTATTAAAACCTCTAGTGCCTCAGCAGTACTTCCTTCACAGGAGTCAAAAAACAGATCACACAAACACACCTTGTATACAATAATAAAATTAGTTAATTACCTTCATTAAACAATTAAAATAATATTAATCAAATTAAGATTTTCCAGTTATATTCTACATTTATACCAGTAGGGGTCAAAGTACCATATTTAAGATTGTAAAGGGTTTCATCAGTCAAGGCTATTTCATGGTATGAGGAAGCCCTCCTTCCTTCAGAGGATCCCACAGCCTCCACAAGACCAGCTGGAATTCTTCTCACTAGTTCTCTCCTCTCTTCTTTCTTAAGGCACTATTCAGGAAGTACCACCCTCTCAAAGGGGAAAAGGATTTTACTCCAGGATGTTTCTTGTCCCAAGAAAGGGTGGCCCTTGGAGGCCCATTCTGGACATCTCCCATTTAATCACCTTTCTGAAAATCCCCACCTTTCACATGTTGATTCTACCTTCTTGTCATTGGACATAAAAGATGCTTATCTTCACATCCCAACTCGCCATCAGTTCAGGAGATTTCTTCGCTTTTCTGTTGCTTCCTCTCATTTTCAATTCTGTGCTTTGCCCTTTGGTCTATCTACAGCACTGAGGGTATTCACAAAATGTTTAGCCCCTGTCATAGCCTACTGCAGTTTACAGGGCATAAAAATATTTCCTTATTTAGACGACCTGCTTCTCAAGGCTCCATCTGCAGAAACCCTTCTGGACAATCTTTCCTGCACAATGTCCCTTCTGAAAGGATTTACTATCAACCGTAACAAGTCTTTCCTGATCCCGTCCTAAGATCATGTCTTCCTGCAGTGCAGGATTCTAATAAGCAGAATGATAGCTGGTTTACCCTCAGAAAAGATCCTGTCCCTTACCTCCTATTTCCAGGACCTACTACCTCTACAATCTCTGAATGCCATGGAGTTCTTGCGCCTCCTGGGATTCATGGCCTCAACTATTCCAATGCTTCCTTTTGCCAAACTGCATATGAGGAAATGTCGGTGGTTCCAGAGAACAGTTTGGAAGCAACACTCTCACCCTCTGGAATTTGTTGTTCCCCTCCTACACTGTCTGAAGAAGGGGTTTGAGTGGGGAATTCTCCAGGTCTCCAGAAATCAAGGCCTACTCCTTCAACTTCTTCCACCCACCCAGGATCTGTACACGAATGGATCAAATACAGGCTAGGGTGCAACTCTGGAACACTGGATGGTCAGGGACCTGTGGTCCCCACCTCAGGCAAAGGAGCACATCAACATAAAAGAAATGAAAGCTTTGATCTTTGCCTTCAAAATGTTCAAGTTCAGGATTTCACCAGGGGGTTCTAAGGTGGTTCACAGACAGTACCACAGTCCTCTGGTACATCAAAAAGCATGGGGATGGGGGGGGGGGGCACAAGTCCTGTATCCTCTGCAGACTGGCATTGTACATCTGAGAGTTAGCTCAATAGAATCAGTTTATCTTCAGGCTATTTACATTCCCTCAGCTCAGAATGTGATGACAGACACTTTAAGCAGGTCCATGACTGAATCACATGAGTGGATGTTAAACAGGGATGTGTTTCTGGATCTTGTCCATTGTTGGAGTATTCCTCAGATTGATCTTTTTGCCTCTCCCATGAACAGATAGCTTCCTAAATATTGTGCCAGGATACCACATCCTGGGGCATGGAAGGTTGAACACACTATCTTTTCCATGGATGGGGATGTTTCTGTACTCATCCCCCCTTCCCACTTTCCAGAATGTCCTGGTGAAAATTCAGCGGGAACAGTGAAAACTCTTGCCTGTGACCACCTTTTGGCCAAGACAGCATTGGTTCCCCCTTCTCCTACTTCTAGCCAAGAGCAGTCACCACAAGTTACCCCACAGGATGGACCTACTTACACAGGACAAGGGAACTCTAGTGCATCCACAGATGTTGACCTTAAACTTGACACTGTGGGTGATGGGGCTTTAATCCCCTTCAGACACCTTTATTCTGAGGGTGTGCTACAAGTTCTGCAAGAGGCCAGAAACCCCACTACTAGGAAATCCTAGGTCTCCAAATGGAAGAGGTTTTCCATATGGTGTCTCAAAAAAGTGCTTACAACCACTGTCAGTAGAGGTCCCAGTGGTTTTGTCTTACCTGTATGAATTAATTAAGATTGGCTTGCCTTTTATTTTGCAGTCAAGGCACAACTTTCTGCCATCTCTGCATGTCTTCCCATGTCCCCTCCTTTAGCTTCCAGGCTGGAAGTCAAGTTGTTCCTAAAAGGTGTCCTTCACATTAGACCACCAGGAAACCATTACCTCCTCCTTGGGATCTCAATTTTGTCCTGAAGAAACTTACCCTAGCCCCCTCTGAACCAGCAGTGTCATCTTCCCTGCAACATTGTACATGTAAAACATTTCTTCTAGTGGCTATTACCTCTGCCAGAAGAGTCTCTGAGGTGCAGGCCCTTATCACCTCTTCTCCCTTCACAGTGTTTCATAGGGACAGGGTTTCTCTTTGGACTAACCCATCCTGATTAATGAGTTATCCCTGAATCAGGCTATCAATCTCCCTACCTTTTTTTGCTCCCCGCAATCCTGTAGTGAGAGTATTCTTCATACTTTTGATGTACATAGGCAACTCAAATACTACTTGAACAAAACTAAGCATATGCATAAGTCCAAGATATTGTTTGTTTCGTATTACCCAAGGGCCCTGAGCCAGCCTGTTTCCAAGCAAACTATTTCTTCCTGGATTTCTGAAACCATCTCTTTCTGTTACTCAGCCAGTGGAAAGGATCTTTCTTCAGCTGTAAGGGCACATTCCACAAGTGCAGCGTCCTCCATTGGGGCCTACTGTAAGTGATTGGACACAGCTTCTATCTTGGAGGCAGCTACCTGGTCTTCTGTTCATACCTTCACCAAGCACTATAAACTGCATATCATTTCCTGGTCCAGGGTGGGGTTTGCAAGAGCTATTCTCCGTGGCTTTGTGGAAAATGTTTCTGCTCCTCCTCCCAGACCCTCCGCTGCATCAGCTTTGGCATTCTGCCTCATGTTATGAATACTGCAGCGTATGAATAGAAGGGCATAGAAGAGTTTGTGCAAAATCTTACCATAACCATATATGTCCTTCTTTTATATATGCTGCAGTATTGCTTTCCCCCTGCCTTCCCCCAATGCTTGCCTGATCCCTGGTTACATGTTTTGTCACTTTATAGGCTGGTGCTTTGCGGCATTCACTTCTGAGGGAGGTACGTGCTAACGTCCACTTTATACTCAATGTCTCTTTATGGCTGACGTACACTAACTGATGTGTGGCATTGCACATACCTTACAGTAGCATTTAGACTCTTTTATACTGGCCAGATGTATGAGTCAGCCAGAGGAGGACTCCCTCATAATGAATACTGCAGCATATAGAACAGAAGGAAATCTATGTTTATGGTACGATTTTACACAACTACTCTTTCTGTCTTAAAAGCTAAATCGTACACCTTTTGGGTGATAATTATGAGCATCTCTAGCATCCTACTATGCTTACAACTTTTTAATCTGTGGGGATCTTCCCTCATCGCTTTAAGGGATTACGTTATGTTGACAAATGTTGCCAAAAATGAGCATGGGAATTTGACAGTGATAAGTTGGTTGAGGATCTGGCCTACTCTGACCTACACCGGGGACCTGTGCTAATGGTGGGAGGGGTCTGTGTGACTCTGTTAGCCAGTGTGTGCCTGCCATAAAACAAGCAGCCTTGGGTTGATAAGCTACTGGCCAGCCGGTGTCCACCTACTCAGCTTAGGTTACCTTGGATAGCTCTGTTGAGTGAAAGCTAAATGTAGCACCAATGAACCTGCCAAATGAACTAAGTATTGCTACACTCAGAATAGATTTACTGACAGGATATAGTTTGGAAGTGGATGCCATGATGGTAAGGAGGAGGGTGGACATCCTCTGTATGTAGGACACAAAATGGAAGGGCAGTGCAGCAAAGCCACTTGGCTTGGGATAAAGAGTCTGTTATTCGGGTGGAGAATAGGCTAGACATGGTGTGGTAATTGTGGTGTTGTAGAGCCTTCAGAAGGCATTGAGGGATGTAATCAGATTTATTGGCCTTTACTCCAGTGTAATGATGGGATATTATTCATAATCTCGGCTTATACCCCACAGCAGGGTTGTGATAGTGAGGAAAAGAGTGCATTCAGGCAACAGATGCAAGACTTGGTGGATAAAGTAGTAAAGCATGAGCTGGAGTTTATAATACGGTCTGGAATGTACACATCGGGATAGACAGAACAGGGCATGTGGGCTGCCTGGGTAACTGGGGCAACAGCAATAAAAAAGGAAAGGACATTCTAGTCTTCTGTCTGGCATATGGCTTGATGGTGGCCACATGGTTCAGCAAGAGACAGTCCTAATATAACATACCAGAATGGCCAACATGCAACTCAGGTAGACTTCCTCCTAGTAAGGAAAAGGGATTGTGGTAAATCAGCAATTACAAAGTTTCAGCTTTCATCTTCAGTGAACAGTTGGCCGACAGCTTAAACCACTGGTTGCCAAAATCAGCTGCAAGCAGTCGTCAGAGAAGGTTGTAAGGTCAGCAGAGACTAGGCTGAAGACCTGAACACTGACTGCAGAGAAAGTACAAATGTTGAAACAAATAGCCAGGCGTCTTTAATCTCAGGAAGAAGAGGTAGAGGAAATGGGTGGAGTTTAGAATTGTAGCACCTGAAGCAGCATGTGTGAGGACTATAGAACAGAAATTTTGTTGAGCTAGGAATAGAAATAAGATACATAAGGAAAGCTGGTAATGGAATGTAGAAATCCAAGAAATCATCAAAAGAAAGAACTTGTGCAGGAAATAGTGTGAGATAGAAAAGATGGACCAGACTAAGAATGAATAATGGTTGGCTAACAAAGAAGCTAAGAGACCAGTTAAGAGTATCAAAGAATAAGACACCTGAGCCACTCTACCAGCTCTAGAAGGTGACTCAGAAGATGCCACAAATAAACTCTATATGGTTGCAAGGCAAAGACAGAAAGATAAAGAAGATAGGCATTAGACACATTTCGTAAGGGATGTCGGCAGCAATCTGCTTAACAGCCCACAATACATCAGAAGCAGATGAAAGGAGTTCCAGCAGCTTCTGAATGAAGAAAACCCTACAGAAACTGTACTACCCAGATGCACCTTTTGATGAAAGAAGAGAGGCCCACCCTAAAAGTAAGAACAGCACTAAGGAAAATAAAGTTGGGGTAGCAGGAGGCTCAGGTGAGGTCACAGCAGATATTATCAAGGTGTTGGTTGAGTCTGGAGAGAAATGACTCCAAATGGCACTCATAGCGATATGGAAAGAAAGGCATATCCCAGAAGACTGGAATATAAGCATTCTAGTGTCAGTGTACAAGAACAAAGGTGACATTCACAACTGTGGGTAGTATAGAGGTATCAAACTTTTGTCACAGAGCATGAAAGTTCTAGACAGGGTGATTAATAAATGAATACGTGGAGTTGTAGAAAGTAAGACAGGAGCTGAGCAGTTCAGATCCAGATCGGGATGCAGCATAGCCAACCCAGTGTTTGCAGTGAGACAGATAACTGAGAAAAAACTACAGACGAAGAAAGGGTCCAACCGGGCATTCTGGACTTGAAGAAAGAATATGTCAAGGTCCCAGAAAGGTGAGTTGGGCTGTCCTTCAATGGTTCAATGTCCCAGAAACATTGATACAGTTAGTGCAGGCTGTGCACAAGGACACAAGTATGAACACAATGTTTGGTCTTACAGAAAGGTTCCAAGTGGGAGTGGGTACATATTAGGTTTCAGCACTGAGCCCCACTGCTATTTATATTGGTTATAGAATACATTAGCAAACAGGTCGGAGTGGATAGATACAGAAAGCTACTGTTTGCAGGTGACTTGACATTACAAGAGGACTCTGGGCAAGAACTTTAGGGAATGGAATGCAAAACTGAAGGCACATGGGATGAAACTGACTGCAGATAAAACAGTTGTAATGGCAACAAATGGGGGAAGCAGAAAAAGCTAAACATCAATATAGAGTGGAAAGTAGTGGAACAGGTTAACAGCTTCAAGTATCTAGGATGGGTAGCTGAGGAGAAGGGTGGTCTGAATGAAAAAGTCAAAGTTAGAATCATAGAGGCTGCAGGCAACTGGCACAGAGTGTTAGGTATAGTGTGTGACAGAAGAATACCAAAACATGTGAAAAGTAAGGTGTACAAAACGATGGTGAGACCAGTAGTACTGTATAGTACAGGAACATGGTCAATGAAGGCAGAGCAGTTGAGGAAGCTAGAGGTGATGGAGATGAAGATCTTGAGATGGATGGAAGGATGCACACTAGGGGGCAGACAAAGGAATATGGACATCAGAGCAGAAGCCCAGATAGCTGCAATTGCAGAGAAGGTCAAAGAGAACAGATTACAATTATTCAGGCACATGTGCAGGAAATCAAAAGACCATCTGATGAAGAATCTTTGGGACAAACTGG
>NC_056725.1:1296506391-1296513891 GCF_019279795.1 Protopterus annectens | reverse complement strand
TTGGTTTTGGTAGTGTTTTTGTTTTCAGCATTTGAGCATTTCCGTCATTCATAACAGAATCATATATGTGGATATATACTGATGTAGATCATGGAGAAAGGAGTAAACCTTTACATGGGAGTGTATCTGCATGTAACTATATTTATATCTATATATCTATCATCTATCTATCTATCTATCTATCTATCTATCTATCTATCTATCTATCATCTCTATATATCTATCTATATAAATATGTGAGTAGAATCAGACTGGGTAACACAAGTGACTGATGTGGAAATTACATGATATAGGTCTATTTTAAAACTGCCACCTACTGTAAAATGGGGTAACCTGGCTGACCAGTGTGTTACAGAAGAAAGAAGTAAAAAAAAGCTACTTGCTGAATAAGATTAGAACAAAAGAAAGTATATCTTGACCTTGGCAGGAGGCGATGGGGAAGAGAGTGGATTGTAACATTACCATATGGATTAAGATCAGCCTTGGACAATCCCTGGAAGAAAGCAACTGGAATTGTAATACAAAAATACAACAGAGAATAGGAGTAGCTGGCTCATTTGACACTCGGTGCTACTCCCTTGTCTGATGCCTCTCAGTGATAGGTTGAGGAGAGAAAAAAAAGTTCTTTCTCTAATCTGTCACTCCTTCATTGGAGGAGAAACACCAGTTCCAGGTTCTAACATTACCGCTCACACTCTGCATGAGAGCAAAAAAAAAGCTCTATATAATATACTGAATAGAAAAAACAGCTCGACCAATTGTGCCCCCTAACATCTTGTTCTACCATACCTATGCTTTTGGTTATCCACTCCTTGAAATGTTTTTATGATTCAGCTTATGCCACTTCCAGGGTTGATGCCACTAGAACTGAAGTGAAGTGGTTTGTTTGGTAGCATACTCAAAAACGTTCCTGAGGATGTTTTAGCTGAAATTTTGAATTCTCTCTTAGATAGATTGGTAGTGTTTGGACCATCTGCTGCAGAGGTCCTTAAGAAATATGATGAGAGAGATAAGCTGATTCAGAGGATTTCTCAGATTTTTCTGCCTTCCTTCTCCAAGTTTGTCAAGGGGTTTAATGCAACCTCTTTAGAAATAAGCAGACACAGCAAGTTGGTGGAAAGTAGACTTTTAAAAAGCAATGGCAGGGTGGTACCAAAAAGGACAGTCTAACAAGTCTGAATAATTATCTTTAGAATTCTTCTGCCTTCCTACCCTTGTGTGCCTTTAATCCTTCTCTTCGGCATCAGATAATTTCAGACAAATTGGTTCTGAAACTGATCCATTATAGATACAGGTTGTAGTGGGAATCTCATCCACCTTTTAAAAGATTTCCCCTCATCCAACATATCAAACTCCTTTTTCCCTCCTGTCATTCAGCACATGCTTATTCAGTGGGTAGTAGAAGTGGTCCCTATTCCTCTGCTAGGAGAAGGACTTTATTCAAGAATGTTTCTGGTGCCAAAGAAAGACGATTCATGGAAACCAGTTCTGGATCGTTTCTTTCAAAACCAGCTTGTGATAGTGTCCAAGTTCAAAATGTTATCTCAACACCTTGTTAACTCATTCCACAACTGAGCTTCTAGTGACCTTAAACTTAAAAGATGCTTATCATCACATTCCTATAGCTCCAGACTGCATACATTTCTTAAGGTTTTTCTGTGTCTGGATTACAGTTATTTCTCTGCATTACCCTATGGACTACCTATTTCCTTCAAGGGTATTTACAAGGTGTCTAGCTGCAGTGACAGTCTGTAAGATATTCACATTTCCTTATTTAGACAATTTGTTTATTTTTGCAGAGTCTTATTATAGGTTAGTACTAGGCTAACTGCCCTTGTGAGCCATTTTAAGCCTAGCCACTTATCCCCTGTGAGATTCAAACCACGTACCTTGTTTTTGTAAGGCAAACACCTTAACCATTAGGCCACCCTCCCAACTGTCAGGAATCTCTCACTTGGATCAGAGATCTCCTACACAGACTTAGGTTCCAGGAGAAC
Organism: Protopterus annectens; assembly: GCF_019279795.1. Taxonomy (NCBI): domain Eukaryota; kingdom Metazoa; phylum Chordata; order Ceratodontiformes; family Protopteridae; genus Protopterus; species Protopterus annectens. The sequence goes on along the minus strand of NC_056725.1, from coordinate 1,296,511,894 downwards.
ATACAAAAGTCTTGTTTAACTGTTTTTCACTGAGTTGTTTTTCTAGGATGTCTCCTAGATATCTTAGTTCAATGAGCGCTTCTTCCACAGGAAAAAGTAGATCTGTATTTAGATCTGTTTCTCAGTTTTTCCACTCAGACCAATGTCTCAGCAAAGGAATTCTTCAGGATTTAAGCTCTCAGGGCATCTATGATTTTCACAATTCCCCTGTCAAGACTCCACATTAGAAATATTCAGTGGTACCTAAATCTGTATGGTCCCAACATTAACGTCCCCTGACAAGACTTCTCATCTGTCCTTATTTTGGAAGAATGTTCATATTTTAAGGCCTGATTTACCTCAACATAAGAGCCCCTTTTTTTGGAGAGTTGCCTCAGTTTTCAGGCTTGATTTACCACTTCACACATTTTTGAACCCAGCTCTGAATCTCTGACTAGTACACAGAAAATCAAACTATATGACCAACATACTAGTGGCATCAATAGTTTAAAGAAAGAGGACAGACATCTACATCTCCCTTTGTATGAAGAAAAAAGTAATAATAATAAATGACTGTATGTGGTAGAATTTTTCAGTACACTTCATTAATGTCTACCGATATTATACTCACGTTCTTAATGGAATCAGGAAGAGTTATGTGCTGTTTGTTTTTCAACTTTTATGCTAATTATATGTATTGATTTTTAGCTAAAAAGTATCTACTTTTCAAGGGTGTTTGTTCCTGTTTTCAGTATCTGCAGGTGAGAGTTATGCCCCTGACTTTCCATATTGAAGTTTTGGGGTTTATGAGAAGGAAAGTTCTTTGATGGAGAGACCAGTTTTATCATTATCTAGGATTTTCCATTTTCTCTTCCACTTCCAGCACAATCTCAGACTATATTCAGGAAGCAGTGTTTATGGGGATAAAAGTGCAGAGTCTCTGGAACAGAAAAACTGAGCATCCAGGTGCTCCGGATTATGCAGAATGCTCTGCATTTAACGACAAGCGAAGCCACTGTTCTGCTGTTTCGCATTGAACAGCTGTGGCTCCGCTACACGAATTCTGATTGATTTGTGTACCACAGTTACTGCCAATCAGTATCGCAGTATGCAAACCAATGCATAGCTCTGCTGCCCTTCCACATTACGCAGCATTAGCTGTGCTTTGCAGTTTTTGATTGGCTGAGCCCATGTTCAGTGCTCTTATTATTACCAATCACATATAAGAGAAGTGGGAGCAAATCTGTGGAGGTCAGCTTAGAGTGCATTGGAATTTCTTCTTGCTTAACTTTTTTATATTTCTTGTTTTCTTTTAAGGAAAATGACGCCGCGGCTCAAAGGGTAAGTGGTAAGTATTAGTAATAACCCTAAGTTGAATGAATATGCCAGTCTCTGCTTCTCCCCAAAAAGGTGGCGTGACATTTTATTTCTACAGATTTTAAAATCTGTGGAGTGTTACGTGTTCTATTACCATGGTAACCATAACTTCCGTATTTTGGTTTTGTAATTTCTTCTTCCCTTTGGATGGTTTTGGTTATTCGGATTCCTTATGTGTGAAACTACACCGTTCCTATGCATGATAGCTAGCACAGAGAGAGGTTGTTTATCATGTCAGTTAAAATGCAACTTTAGAAGATTAATGATTTATTATTGTTATTATTATTATTATTATTATTATTATTATTATCATCATCATAATAGTGTGTATTTCTTCAAGATAATCCTAGCACTGCACTTGTTTCGTTTCATAGGGCCTGGATTTGTTATAGTTTACAAATGTTTTGTGAATATCATATTTTCTCCACAATGTCGAACCAAACACAATTTATTGAAATGACAAAGCTTTCGGATATACAAACAATCCTTCCTCAGTGTCTTACAAAAATTAAAAGCTCAAGCTAGTATTTATGGTAAAAACATGTGACACAGCCATTAATTAGATAGGGTGAACACCCAATTTTTAAAGAAACAGAAATAGCAAAAATAACAACAGGTATACACATATACTTCATTTCTTATTAATTTTCCTTTGTTTATTTTTCAAGACAGGTTTCAAAGTAACCTGCTTGTTTAATCCTGGACCCTTATCGGTTTGAAGCCTAACTATCCATTCATATTCCTTGGTGTCCACAATGTTACTATGGTCACCACGCCTAATATTGGAGTAGACTATGGACATAACTCTAAAATCAAATTCATGTTCAATACCCATCTGGGAAATGTGGCAAGCAAGTGAATTACTACAAACATTCTTACGGATCTCTGACCTGTGTTCAGTAATTCTATCCTTTAATCGCCTAGTTGATTTTCCCACATAAAAACCTAGGCACTTTTTACATGTCGCAAGATATATAATACTAGAAGTATTACATGTTGCTGTACAGTGAAAAATAAACTTTCTACCACTATTGGGATGTATAAATTTAGGACACAAATTAATACTATTACAGCAAGAACAATTATAGCACGGAAATGTACCTATTCTATTAAATTCACTGCCTTGCACTTTAGTCAAAGCAAAATCCTTATAACATAACAGGCGTTTTAAATTGTTACAATTTCTATAGCTAAACAGAGGTTGTTCTGGAAGCCAATTTTCATGGCCAGGTATAGATTTTAAAATAAACCAATTCTTTCTAATAATATTCTTAACAGTTTTACTAATTCTACTGTATGTCATTAGGTACTAAGGGGTTGAGCCTTGCTACGATTATTAACATTAAGGTCTTCTTGAGCAGAAAAATAACTTTTTTTTTTGATTTTGCAGAATTTCTTGATTTTGCCTAACACTGTTGGTCTGTTCCGCGTAAAAGTAGTGGTTTTCTTCTGGCAAACCACTGATTGCAGTCAGTGAAATAATATATATGCTTCAAAAATGCTCACCAATGTCAAACCTGTTATTCTAGCAACTTTCTAAGTACATTTCGTCAATTTTTTAAATCTGTTCCTGATTTTGGGCTTTTGTCTTCTATCAGTTTTTGTCCTTGATTCTTGTGCTGAGAGGCTGACAAGTACACTTAACACTGATTTTTATTCTTATTTTATTTTGTCTGTTTATTCTAATTTGTTTTATATTTATTGAATTAACTTACAGCGGTGCAGTGGTTAGCACTGCTGGTTCACAGTGCTTTGTTATCCAGTTCTGCTGCTGCCTGGGGTGGCTTAAGAGTACAGTCTGAATACCTTCCCCATAACCCCATGAGTTTTCATTGGGTTCTCTGCCTTCTCCCCATTTCAAATACATACTAGGAGTGTCTTCAAGTTGCAAGAAGGTAAGTGTGTGTGTGTGTGTGTGTGTGTGTGTGTGTGTGTGTGTGTGTGTGTGTCTGTGTGTGTGTGTGTGCGTGCGTGTGTGCGTGTGTGTGTGTGCGTGTGTGTGTGTGTGTATGTGTGTGTGTGTGTGTGTGTGTGTGTGTGTGTGTGTGTGTGTGTGTGTGTGTGTGTGTGTGTGTGTGTGTGTGTGTGTCTTTATGTGACTCCCTCAGACATCCTGGGATGGATGGATAGATTACATCCCATCCAGGACTGGTGCTCTGCATTATACCTTTTGAATACTGGGTAAGGGTGTGGCTGGATATGACTCTGGAGAGACTAAAGTGAGTATTAGAAAATTAATGCATATGTTTAGGTATTAAGTGTATTGCCAGTAATGAAGCATACCAGAAATGTCTAAATAACCTGTATAAGGTAGTTAAAATAGCAGCAGCATTTAAGCACAGGCACATTATCATATCTCACCAATCAAAACTTACTTTGTTTTTGGTAAAATTATTGTGGCAATAAATAATTTTAGGATTTGTAGACAAAGGAATAATGCTCCCTGCATTACAAGAGATCTGATAATGCTTTGAAAAGCTATTGGTCTAACTAAAATCATTTGTGTGACTTGTAAATGTGATTTTCATTTTTTGTAAAATGATGTTTCATTTACTTATGGTGTGGTTACAGTATTGCAGATTATAAAATAAAGGTTTTGGATCTGAGAAGTGTGTCTTATTGAATTTTACAGATGTTCTACCATGCTCTATGGCAATGGCACGTTTCACGCAGTGCAAAAATAAGGTGGTCCACATTTTGACCATTTGTCACACATTGTTAGGGTTTCTCTGTTCCACATTGGTCTCTTAAGAGGTTGAGACCTATGCAGAAAAGACAGACCAAATACTAAAATGTAAAAGAGATGTTGATTGTTATAAATGCTGTCAATGGTTTTAGTGATCTGTTGTCCCTGTGACTGTTTCTAGTGTTTACAGACAACACCACAGTGATGTGGCAGATAAACTGGGGAAACCAGATTATACCCTCTGCACATACTAGCCATGGTAGCCTGGGATATAGCTCTTTATCACAGTCTCAGTCTGTAGGCATCTTACATACAGTTAAAGAAAAAGTTTATGGCAGATAAGCCAAGCAGGACCAGGAAACACCCTCACAAATGGAAACTGAATCAGTGTGGGCTAGCAGGAATTGATCCATCTGTGGAGAATACCCCAGACAGATTTTTTTTGCCTGCAGTCACAACTGTCACTTGGCAAAGTCTGCTCTAGGACTCCATGCATGAAGGCCTGGAAAACAGATGCTTTGTAGCCAACCCCCTTATTTTTGTATGTCTCATTTTATTATTTATTAATTTTCCTAACATTAACCTTTTCAGGGCTCTAGACTCCCTCTCTCATTTGGTGTGAAAGCTCTGAAGGGGTTGGTGCTCAAACCACTCCTTGTCTTCGGCATATGTAAGGTGCTTTTGAAGCATTGGAAGCTAGCCATCTGTTATATCCTTAGCAAAATGTAACCCATATAGCTAAGACTGTTGTAGCAGTGATCATACAAATATCTAAGTTTACATACACAACTGTGCTTTTCTTACAGGTTAGCATTTTACACTGAAAATGTTAAAATGTTTGTTTATATTGTGCAAAAAATATTTCAGGTTTTGATACTATAGGATATCTAAATAAATGTTATTTTACTGATGAGGGAAGGATTAGGAGGACATGGACATACATAATGGGTATATGAAAGGGTATAAAGTGCGACTACAAACTGAAATAAAGGTAAGACTTCATAAAAGCATATAAGATCTAAGAAGGGAAATGTCAGATGGAAGTTCTAAGAGGAAAGATATAGATATATATTACACTGTGTGTATATGTATATGTATATGTATATATATATATATATATATATATATATATATATATATATATATGGATTCACTATACAATCTCGAAATACTGAAATGTCGAATTTCAGCATTTCGAGACTGTATAGTCGAAAAACCACATACACGAAAACCCACAATCACGAACACTACATTCGCGACCATTCACACACACACACACACACACAAACCAGGACATAATCACACACACACATACAACTACCTAACTAAACAAACATAACAACACACACAAACACACTTACCCTACCTATAAGCAGGGGGGCAAGCCTCCCCTGCACCCCCACATCCCCCTACTTATATATTCTAACTCCGAGGTCGCACTAAACACACAAACACACAAAA
>NC_056725.1:1296486391-1296501391 GCF_019279795.1 Protopterus annectens | reverse complement strand
TTGTCCATCTGCATGGGTGTCGGAAGTTTTCCACTTCTGTCTTAAGAAGAGTGAAGTTGGCTTTGGAGAAATTTTTTACGGTGGTTTCCCTAATGAGGGGAGGGGGGTGGGAGCGGGATGTGGAAGTCTAGGGTGATTAACTTGTGGTCGGATCTGACCAACGAGGAATTGACCTCTGGTGTGGAACATCGGTCGCCCATGTTGATAATGACCAGGTCTAGGATACTGCTGCCCCTGGTGGGGGTGTGGATAAGTTGCTCCAATGTGTTGGAATTTATGAATTCCAGAAAACGTTGAGCAAAAGAGTTGGTACACGAGTAGTTTTCCCAGTTAATGGTGGGTTAGTTGAAATCATCCATTATTAGGGTGTTGGGTTGCACCCTAATATTTTCCAGTGTATCAAAAAATGAGGAGTGGGAATCCTGGGGCTGGTGGGGGATCTGTAGCAAGCTACAATTTGGATTGCAGTCTTGCCCGAGTTAGTTGCACTTGGATAATCTCGGATTTATTATGCTGAGCATCTAGCCTGGTGGTGTGGATATCCTTAATGAATATGAACATGCCTCCACCTTTAGTGTTTCGGCCCAGATTAGGTGGCCGAAAAGGTGTGTTATGAATTATAGCCAGGTAATGTAGGGGTGCTCTCTGGAACCTTGAACCAGGTCTCTGTCACTGCACAGATGTCTATGTTCTCCATTTTAAGGAGTGCTTCGAGTGAGTGCATTTTGAGGTTTAGACTTCTAGCATTGAGCAGCATTACCATCAGAATTTGCTTGCTTGTATCTGTTATGGTGGTGAATTTGTCATTTGAACCTTGCCTAAAAAAGGCACTATAGGGGTGACAAGAGCCTTAGCCAGTATCCTGAATCCCAAGGGCAACAGGTGCAGGCCATCTCTGGCAAAGCATTCTGGTCTGCCGAACATGACATCCCAGGCAGACAAATACTGAATCCCCTTAGAATGACACCAAAAGCTTAGCCAATTGTTGAAGTCGATCATTTTGTCCTTGTACTGTGGTATCATTCTGGGTAATGGCAGGATGCTACTCAAGGTTAGGGTCATACCGGCCTGAGCTACTAGATTGGAGAGCTCCTCCACGTCTCTTTTCATGTAGTCTAGAGAAGTATGTCTCAGGTCATTCACACTAACATGGACAATGACAGAGTCGTATTTGTACTTTTTTGTGGTGTGACTTGAGTGTGTGCTTTATATGGCACTCGACAGGCAGCTGACAGTAACTTTCTCCTTTTTAGCCTGGTGAGTGGAACATCAGTGTGCCTGACAGTAGAGTCACCTATGACTAGAGTGTTGGGTATGTTGTTATGCCTTATGGGCTGTGGTTGAGTGGCACACTGAGTTTGTGGGCTGTATGTTATTTGGGTTGTGTTGGGGGGTGGAGGTTGCTTGTGTTTGTGCTTTGGAGGTCTCTGTTGCTTGGTCAGATTTTTATTGAGAGCCTCCGTGAATGTAGGTGTGTGTTTTGTGTTTCTATGTGTATGTTTTGGTGGTGTAGGTTTTGAGGGACTATGTGATCAGTGTTGTGTGGTGCAAGTGTTTACCTTCTCCTCTTGACTGTCTAGTCCAGTCTTGGGTGAAGAGAGCTTTGTTTCCAGTTTGGCTATATAAGTGCATCTCTCACAGGTTGTAGTGTTGGGTGGTAGGAGGAGAGGGTTGTCTGTGTACATGAGGCAATTGCTGCATTGCCCCAAGATGCCCAGATTCATCAGGTAGACAGGAGAAAACACTGGGAGCTGACCCTTAGACACGCCTGGATAGGTGCTTATTTATTAAGTACTAAAAACTGTGTTCCTCTAGACAAGTGAGGAATGCTGAGTGCTACGGTAATTTGTAGCTTACTTAGTGCTTACGAGTTCTGAGCAAGTGCTGAGCTCAAAGAAACAGACTTGAGTGCTAAAACTAAAAAAGTGGCTAGTTCTAAGGGAAAGTTTGACGAGCAGAATTTATGGTGCCGGGAATAGTTTAGGTAGCGACGCATAAAGTTTGTGTGTGTGTGTGTGTGTGTGTGTGTGTGTGTGTGTGTGTGTGTGTGTGTGTGTGTGTGTGTGTGTGTGTGTGTGTGTGTGTGTATACATATATATATATATATATATATACATATATATATATATATATATATATATATATATATATATATATATATATATATATATATATATATATATATATAGGTTCATAGGTTCATACTAGGCTATCTGCCCTAGGTCATTTCGCGGAAAGCATGGACCTCTCCAGATTCAGTGGAAGCCGTCCCGAGGAAGCCGTCCCGAGGAGGCCAAACAAATTTATGACAGCACCTGAGGACAAGTCTTTCCTTAGCAAGGGAGTTCCAGTTCATAGGTTCATAGGTTCATAATAGGCTATCTGCCCTAGGGCATTTATAAGCCTAGCCAGAGTGTGTTTGGCTTTCGCCACCCATTTTAAATTAATTTTGCTATGCCCTTTTTCGAGGTTAGTATACTGTGCCTCTGTCTAACAGTGACACAGAAGTGATACCCGGGGTAAACCTACGATCTCCCATCCACTCATCAAGATTCCTCTTGAAGAGAGTCAATGAGGGACTCTGCCTAACCTGGACTGGGATTTTATTCCAGAGTGAAGAGAGCCTCTGGGTTATGAATCTGTCCCTCCAGCATGTCCTATTTATTTCAGTGCTGAGGTTCAAGTCTCTCGAGTGCGTAGCTCGATGGAATTTGGATTTTCTGAGGTGCAGCATGTCCATTAATTCCGGGTTGGACATGGCTTTATACGTCAGGCACAGATCGCCTCTGAGCAGGCGGTATGCCACTGAGTAGAGCTGGAGTTTCTTTAACCGGGCAGCATATGGCATCTGTTTGAGCCCTTTGATCCTCTTGGTGAGGTACTTTTAGGGTCTTTCCAGTTGCTGCAGGTGTCTGGTAAGGTACATCCCAAAAGGGGCATTGTACTCAATTATGGGCCTGATGAGGGATGAGTAAAGAGGCACGATGACCTCCCCTGATCTAGATGTGAATCCCTTCATGATTAGGTGGGCTATATAAAATGTTTTTCTAACCACTTTGGCCACGTGGTTGTCAAATGAGAGATTGCTATCAACTTGGGTCCCCAGGTCCCTAATTGCTTCTTCTGTACTTAATGGATTACGACCTATGTGGTAATTTGTGTGCACTTTGTTTTTGCCAAAGGGGATGACTATACACTTTTTGGTGTTTAGCTTGAGGCCATAGCTCTGGCATCAGTTGTCTGTTTCTATGAGGCCCTTTAGGAGGATGCTTGTGTCGGCTGGAGAGTCAATTATGGTGCCCAGTTTGCAGTCATCTGCGAACTTGGTCAGCCACAGTCCTTCCGTGTTGGCCTGTACCTCCGAGGAATATATACCGAACAAGAGAGGTCCCAGGACTGAGCCTTGTGGGATGCCACTTGTAACTGGTTTGGAGTCTGACATGGCTCCAGCAATTTTAACCATGTGGGTTCTGTCCTTGAGCTAGTTTGCAACCCATCTAGTGACATAGAGGTTTATATTTAAGCTGGTGAGCTTATCTATAATGCCTGAGTGGGGTATTGTATCGAAGGCTTTTGCGAGGTCCAGGTAGGCTGTGTGGACCACCTTCCCCTCGTCAATGGCCTTGGTGACTGTTTCAAAGAAATCGACCAGGCTTAAGAGGCAGGATCTGCCCTTAACAAAGCTGAACTGGGTAGGATCCGGTGTCTGTAGGTCCCCAATATCTTTATTTATGAGGTCCATGATGATCCTTTCCATAGCTTTGCAGACCAAGCTAGTCAGGCTTATGGGGCTATAGTTTCCAGGATCCATTGAGGCACCACCTTTGTGGAGAGGGACCACTGTTGCTGTACGCCACTCTTTGGGTACATATCCTGTAGTAAGGCTGAGATTGAACAGTAGTTTAATGTTTGGGTTTAGCTCTTCTTGGAGTTCATGTAGGATGCAGCCCAGGACACCGTCTGGTCCCATTGATGCTGTGTTTTTTGCTTTGGAGAGGGCGGCTCTTACCTGAGCATCTGAGATGTCAGGGGGCAGCACTCTGCTGGGATAGATATTTGCCCTTTTGGTGGGGAGGGGGGGGGGTTGCGCTGAACCTGTCAGCTAGGATGTTGGCAATGTCTGTGGGTTCGACGTATTTTATGTCATTTTGGACTAATTCTGAGCATATCTGGGAATTCCCACCCAGATTCCTAACAACTAAAGAAAGCCTTGTGATTATCCTTAGCGTCCTGTGCAATTTTTCTCTCAAAGCTGGCCTTAGACGATTTTATGAGTGCCCATAGATTTTTGCTAATACTGATCAGAGATGCCTTCCCTTTTTGGGATTTTGCTCTATCATGTAGTAGCTTCCTCCTTCTGTTGTATAGTTTGTTTATGGCTGGGGTCCACCAGACAGGACGTCTGCCTTTGGAGGATTGGGTCTTGGTTTTATTTGGGATTGCATGATCCATGCATTCCTGAAGGTGTTCATAGAATGCGTTTATAAAGGATTTTGTGGTCTGGGCCGTATTTTCCACAGGCCCGGGGGCTTTGAAGTATTCCACCTCGCTTTTGAGGAGTGTGAAATTTGCTTTAGAGAAGTTTTTCACTGTGGTTTTCTGGGCAGGAGGTGGGGTCGGGATGTGAATATCCAGTGAGATTAGTTTATGGTCTGATCTTACCAGTGAGGAATACACTTCTGGTCTGGAGCATAGAGTCCCCATGTTGGTGATGATCAGGTCCAGTATGTTTTCCCCTCTTGTGGGAGTGGTAACAAGTTGTTCCATAGCATTTGAGTTTATAAATTCTAGGAACCTTTGGGCTAGGGTGTTGGAGCTAGAGTAATGTTCCCAGTCTATGTTTGGGTAGTTGAAGTCACCCAATATAATGGTGTTTGGAGAGACCTTCATATTTTCCAGTGTTCTCAGGAAGGCCGAGTGGGGTTCCTGGGTTTGGGAGGGTGGTCTGTAGCAGGCTATAAACTGGAAGGCAGTTTTACCCACTGTTAGTTGCACATGGATAGTCTCTGATGCTTCGTGCTGTGCCACCAACCTGGAGGTGTGGGTATCTTTGACGAATATTGATACTCCCCCTCCTTTTGTGGTTCGGTCCAAGTTTTGGGGCCGAAAAGCATGGTATGAGGTATAACCTGGTAGTGCTGGGGTGCTCTTGGGAGCCTTGAACCAGGTTTCTGTTACTGCACAGATACCGATGTTCTCCATCCTAAGGAGAGTTTTGAGTGCATGCATCTTGAGGTTTAGACTTCTGGCGTTGAGTAGCATTACTCTTAGTTTCTTATCCCTTGTGATACCTATGGAGGTGGGTTTGTCTTTTGAGCCTTGCCTTGCCTATATATATATATATATATATATATATATATATATATATATATGTGTATAGATATATGAGAGGAACAGCAGTGAATGAGAACTTAAACTATATACGTATTATAACAATTAATATACATGTACATATGTATACATATATATATATATATATATATATATATATATATATATATATATATACACACACACACACACACACACATATATGTATATGTATATATATATATATATATATATATATACATATATATATATATATATATATATATATATATATATATATATATATACATATATATAAATGGGTCTACTTTTTCTTATCAAAAGATCATTCTTTCAAAAAGAAAAAGTATGAGCCCAATTAAGCGAAAGTGCACATAAACGAAAGTGCACTTTCATGACTACTGGTTCAACGAACCAGTAATATTACAATAAAAAAACAACACTTCAAAGTCAACTTCAAAGCCCTCTAGGCCTTCCCTGAAAAAGAAGCAAAAGACTAAACATGTACCCCCCCCCCCAGAAAGCCAGCCTGACTGGCAGGCCTTTTCCAGAACCTATTTAATGCTTTTATTTTGCTAAGGCCTGCTATGCTTGCTTCTCCACTGGCTGGCCCCCAACTTATTAGTCCCAGGCCTCAGGTCGAGGACACTCTCCAACCTGAAGCTGCAGATTCAGACTCCTTTTTGGAGGATTCTCTTTCTTATGTGTCTCAGATGCCATCCTCTCTTGGGTATGCTTCCCCAGAGGAGGAATCTGCTGCGACAGACTCCCCAGGAGGACCTAACCTTTAAAACCATCACAAAATATGAGAGAATATTTCAAGTTGGATTCCTCTGAAATGTCAGAGTTCCAAAAAAGATACCATGAGCTCTTGCAGATGGACACTTCTGCTCCTTCTGCCATTCTTCCAGTCTTACCAGCCTTCTTGGATGCTTTCAATGCAGCCTCTGTGAATCCTGATTCCCAACCACCTGCCCCTCGAAGGTCTGACAGGTTCTTTAAGTTCCCTGAAGGGGCCAAAATTCCTGACTAAATGCCCTGTTGCAGACCCTGACAGTGTTTCACTTTCTGCAGATAAACCATCCAGACTGCTTCTCTCCATCTGTGTCCCTCCCACAGACAAGTAAGGCAATGGAGTGTATTGGCAAAACAGTTTACACTTCTGCTACCTTGGCCTTTAGGGTAGTAAATTACCAAATGCATATGTCTAAGTATGCCCTCACCCTCTTGAATCAGGTCAGCAAGGTTTTGGCAGCTCTCCCTGACTCACCTTTCAAGGCTCAAGTGTCTAGCCTCATCTCATTGTCTTCTCAAGTCACAAGACCTTCAATTAGATGCAGTGGTTATGCTGCAGAAGCCTCTGCCAGATTTGCATCCTCAGCCTCAGTCCTTAGAAGATACTCATGGTTAAGACTACAGCCCTTACCTGATGATGTTAGGGCCAAACTCCTGGAAGCTCCCTGGAGAATTCTGCTCTTTTTGGGACTAAAGTGGCTGATCTATTCATGACCCTTCAACAAAAGAGAAAGGAACTCCAGGACCTAAAACACTTGTTTGTCTCTCCTATCCCCAAATTTCATAGGAACTACCCCACCAAGACCCAGTATATTAGAAAACACTGTGTTCCGACTCCATATTCTAGGAGCAGAAGGAGTACCAGGAAGCAGCAGACTCCTTCCAATCCTGCTTTGATTCCTGCCAAGAAACCTGTGTTTCAGGACAGGGTGGGTAACCTGTGACTACCTGCCTTTGCTGTCCACCCCCCCGACTCCATTCCCCTATCCCTAAGGCTGTGTCACTGTCTTCCAGTTTGGTAAAGCATTACCTCAGACATGTGGGTCTTGTCCATTATAGAAAAGGGTTATTTCATGACCTGGATCATCCACCCTTCTTTAAGAGGCATCCCACTGCCACCCAAAGACCAGCTCCCCCTTTTCTGGCCAGAAATAGACACCCTCTTTCCTCAAGGAACCGTACAACCTATCCCCCTGGCAGAAAAGGGAAAGGGCTTTTATTCCGGACTGTTCCTAGTCCCAAGGAAGGATGGATCATGGAGACCTATCCTGGATCTCTCCCATCTCAAAATTTTCTTACACGTACCCACTTTTCATATGCTTACTCTTCAGACCCTCTTTCCCTTTGTAATACCTCAGGGATTTCTAGCCACCTTGGACATAAAGGATGCCTACATACACATCCCTATAAGGCCCAATTACAGGAAATATTTAGGTTTTTCAGTGAGTTCCTCACATTTTCAGTTCTCTGTCTTGCCCTTTGGATTCTCTACAGCTCTGAGGGTATTCACCAAGTGTCTGACTCCAGTGATTGCTTATTGCAGGGTCCAAGGGATTCAAAATTTTCCATACCTGGACGACCTTCTGATACAGGCAGAATATTCCAGATCCCTACACCACCAACTACACAAAGTTATCTCAGTCCTGCAGGCACTGGGCGTCAGCATCAGTTGCCCTATGCCCAAGCTAAACCCCTCCCAGGACCAAGTTTTGTGGGGTGCAAAATAAGGACAGATGTCATGAGAGCATTCCTTCCACCCCAAAAGGTGGAAAACCTAAAGCATTACCTGTTCTCTGTCCTCCACACCACTGCTATGACAGCCAGACAATATCTCAGATTACTGGGTCGTATGGCTTCCACTATTCTAATGCTGCCATTGGCAAGACTCCACATGAGAAAATTGCAGTGGTACCTGAGGTGCACATGGACCCAACACTCACACCCCTTGGACTTCAACATTCCCTTCCTTCCATGCCTAAGGAAGGAAATCCTATGCTGATCGGACCAAGTCACACTCAACCCACGTCTTCCCTTACAACCCCTTCCCCTAGTTCAGGAAATGTACACGGATGCCTCATATCTGGGCTGGGGAGCTGCTTTGGGCAGCCTGAGGGTACAGGGTACCTGATCAGACACCTTCAGGTGGGAGCACATCAACATCAGGGAAATGAGAGCAATCCTATTTGCCTTGAGAGCCTTCCTACATATCCTAAAACAAGGACCCCTGAAGTTGTTCACAGACAACACTACAGTTCTATGGTATGCGAATAAACAGTGGGGAATAAAGTCCTACTTGCTATGCAGACTTGCCCTCCAAGCCTGGGATTTGCCAGCCCAACAAGGGGTCATCCTGCAGGCAGTTTATATCCCTTCAGCACAGAACACTCAAGCAGACACTTTGAGCAGGTCCATGAAACAATCCTGTGAATGGATGCTTCACAGGGATGTGTTCCTGGACGTTGTCCACAAGTGGGGTACACCACAGATAGATCTGTGTGCCTCCCCTCTGAATAGACAACTACCACTGTTTTACACCAGGCAACCCAGTACCACAGAGAGGGCAACAGACACCTTTTCAGTTTCATGGAAGGGGATGTTCAGAAAGTCCTACTGTAAATCCAGCGGGGCAAATCACAAATCTTGTTGGTGACTCCCTTTTGGCTAAGGCAGCATTGGCTCCCCCTTCCTTCTGCATTTAGCCAAGGACAATCATCACAAGTTACGCCACAGAGTGGACCTTTTCTCACAGGACAAGGGATCCTTAATCTATCCCCACCTGGAATCTCTGAACCTAACTCTGTGGGTGATAGAATTTTGATTCCTTTCAAACACTTTACACCAAGGATGTGCTAACAGTCCTGCAGGACTCCAGGAAACCTAATACTAGGAGATCTTATTTGTCTAAATGGAAAAGATTCTCCATGTGGTGTCTACAAAGACAGCTGGACCCACTTCAAGGTGAGTCCCCTCAGTGTTGCCCTATCTGTGTGAACTCTTGCAAGCAGGGTTGACATATTCCTCTGTTAAGGCCAACCTTGCTGCTGTTTTAGCTTGTCTGTCTCTGGACCCTCCTCTAGCATCCCATCTTCTTGCAAAGTTATTCCACAAGGGAGTACTGCATCTCAGGCTTCCCAAGAGGCTAGATGTTCATCGTGTTTCACTGCTGCAGTCATTACACTTGGGTTATCCTGCCGTCAGGTGGTCCCGCAGTCGGCCAGAGTTCCAAAGTCTTGTTCCGGTGTCGGTTGCTGTCGCTTCTTCCCTGATGTCAGTGCGCCAGGGGTATGTAAGATACAGCCAACGCCATTTTCTTCAGTCTTTCTTGCCGTGCGGTGCCCGAAGCAAAAGCAGTTCACAAGTGCCGGTCGGCCGACTCCTGAGATTTTCAATTCGAATTTCAGAACCGAAGTCTTCAATAAAGCTAAGTACCCCATTGGGGAAACTTTTTCTTGCCTCAGACGAATGGCAGTAATACCACTTATTCCCTGCCTACAACAGGAGTTTCGATGGTGGGCACAGGCATGTCACCTCAACAATGGACAGCCTTTCACTCTACCCTCAGCCAGGCAGACGCTAACAACAGATGCTTCGGATTACACCTGGGGAGCACACATGGCAGGAAAATGTATTCAGGACAAGTGGGCCGCAGACTAAATGCATCTTCACATCAATCAAAAAGAGATGCTAGCTGTACAAAATACCCTAACAGCTTTCAAGGACCTTCTGCATCCAGGACAATTATTACTAAAGACAGACAACACCACAGTTATGTGGTACATAAACAAGCAAGGGGGCACTCATTCTTATCCCCTCTGCAGACAAGCCATGACCTTGTGGAACACAGATCTAACCTATCAAGTTCATCTGCAAGCACAATTCCTGCCAGGAAAGAAAAATACTCTGGCAGACGACTTAAGCAGAAACATCATGGATCCTCATGAGTGGAAATTAAATCCACAAGTATTCAGCATGATAACACAAAACTGGGGGAGCCCAGACATAGATCTTTTTGCCTCCCCAATGAATTGCCAACTACAGAATTTCTGCACAAGGACTTACCACACACAAGCATGGAAAGTGGATGCTCTCTCTTTCAGCTGGAAAAGCCTAAAAGTTTATGCCTTCCCACCACTGCCTCTCCTTTCAAAGGTACTCCTAAAAGCCAGACAAGAAAAGCCAAAAATGATCCTGATTGCCCCAGACTGGCCACACCAGCACTGGTACCCAATCTTAAAGAACTTAGCTCAAGGCCCACCATGGATTTTACCTCAAATTCCGCATCGTCTGACTCAACAAAACAATCAGATCCTGCACAGCCAGCTCAAAACCTTAAACCTGGCTGCATGGCAGATTCCTTAGGCAAGCAGACAACACCTCTCTCTAAAGCTGTTATGGATGCCATTTTGGAGGCCAGAAGGCCTAGCACCAGGAAATCCTATTCAGAAAAGTGGAAGAGATTCTGTGCCTGGAACCAGGCTCAAAGCTTTGACCCTCTTGTCCCAAATATTCCTCAGATATTACAATACTTAACTGAGATGCTGGACAAAGGCCTATCCTTTTCATCCATTAAGATCCACGCCTCTGCCAGCTCAGCTCATTACAACACAGATCCTCCTATTTTCTCTCATCCATTGCTAAAACAGTACCTCAGAGGAGCTAAAAACATAAGACCACCCTGGAGAGCACCAACACCAACTTGGGACCTCAATTTTGTCTTGGAAAAACTAACTTTACCTCCTTTTGAGCCAGCCAATTCAGCAGAATTAAAATATGTGTCATGGAAAACTGCTCTGCTTCTGGCAATAACCTCAGCATGAAGAGTCTCAGAGTTACAGGCACTAATGGCAGTGGAGCCTTTCATCATTTTTCACCAAGGCAGGGTTTCTTTAAGAACAAACCCTTCATTTATGCCAAAGGTGGTATCCAGTGTGGCTCTTAACCAAACTATTCACTTGCCAACTTTTTATCCAAATCCCCAGAATAAAGGGGAGAGACTTCTGCATTCATTGGACATACACAGACAGTTATGTTTCTACTTGGACAAAACAAAAGCTTTCAGGAAAACTGAGCAATTGTTTGTAGCATATGTTGCAGAATCACAGGGAAAGGCTATTTCAAAGCAGACCATTTCAAAGTGGACAGGACACTGTATCCGTTTCTGCTACACATAGCATGGGAAAACTGTACCTAGCAACATTAGGCCACATTCCACCAGGGCAACAGCCACTTCAACTGCCTACCTTAGAGGAGTACCTACCAAAGATATCTTGGAAGCTGCAACTTGGAGTTCAGTGCACACCTTTGCCAAACATTATCACTTGCCTCTTTATTCTAAATCCAGAGCTGGCTTTGCCACTGCAGTGCTGCAGGGCCTCATAGCCACCCCAAATCCTCTATAGAACCAGCCACCCTACCTCAGCTTTGGGATTCAACCCAAGTGTAATGACTGCAGCAGTGAAACACAATGAACATAGTACAGTTTTGTATCTACCATAAATGTAGATGTTCGAGTGTATTCACTGCTGCAGTCCAGGTTACCCTCCCCCATCCCCTCTTTCTTAGCTGGGGTTTATCTGTACCTTTCTACCCTATACTACCTATGTGGTGCATTTGCTGGTAACTGAAGGTTTTGGTTTTACTTTTTATGTATGTTTTATTAGCAATATGTATTGCCTACCTATTTGGGGGCACCTGACATCTGGGGCAAGAAAAACTGAAGAAAATGGTGTTGGCTGCATCTTATATACCCCTGGCGCACTGACATCAGGGAAGAAGCGACAGCAACCGACGCCGGACCAAGACTTTGGAACTCTGGCCGACTGCAGTACCACCTGATGGCAGGATAACCCAAGTGTAATGACTGCAGCAGTGAATACACTCGAACATCTACATTTATAGTAGGTACAAAACTGTACTTTCCAGCTCAATGGGACCTGAACCACGTTTTAGAGAAGCTCACAGTTACTCCCTTTGAACCAGCATCTAAAGCATCTCTGAAACACTGTACCTGGAAAACTGTACTTCTGGTGGCCCTGACATCAGCCAGAAAGGTGTCAGAGCTCCAGGCCTTCATAGCAGCACCTCCCTTTCTCATCTTCTACAAGGATAGAGTGACCCTAAGGACCAACCCTGCCTTCATATCCAAGGTGGTCAATGAGCTGTCTGTAAACCAAGGTATTCACCTGCACACCTTTTCCCACATTCCCAGAATGAAAGTGAGAGTGTCTTGCATTCCCTTAATGTTCACAGACAGCTTAGATTTTACCTTGACAAGACCAAGTCTGTTAGGAAATCAGAGCAGTTATTTGTTTCCATTCACCCCAGAGGTCTGGGAAAAGTGGTGACAAAAAAGACTATTTCTGCCTAGATTTCCAGGGCTCTATCATTTTGCTACACTTACCATGGAAAACATCTAAATTCAAAAATTAAGGCTCACTCCACTAGAGCCATGGCTTCATCTGGAGCCTTCTTTAAAGGACTGGACAATGCTTCCATTCTAGAGGCAGCTACATGGACATCTGTCCATACCTGCACTAAACACTACAGATGGGATCACATCTCCTGATCTAGAGAGGGATTTGCTAGGGCAATCCTACATGGTTTCCTGGAAAACAGATCCATGTCACCCCCCTGTTCTTCCCTTTGAGCTTTGACACTCACCCAGGGGTTTTGAGTACTGCAACATGAGAATAGAAGGGCATAGAACAGTGGTATAAAATCTTACCATAACCATAGATGGCCATATTGCAGTATTCATTCCCTCCCTCCTAACTCCTTTTTCCTATTAAAACTATCCCTTCTTGGATGACACAGGACGTGTACAGCTATCTTGGGACCGGGGTCTGACTGGGGTGTTCAATTCTGTGGAAAGTTACGTGCAGACATTACTTTTATGGTCCACACTCCCTCAGCCTATGTCAGATGTTCCACATACCTAGCAGTGACTAGAAGCTTTTATGTACTGGCCAGATGTTTGGGTAGCTAGCAAAGGATAATCCAAGAGTTTTGAATACTGCAACATGGAAGAGAAGGACATCTATGGTTATGGTAAGATTTTGCACAACTGTTCTTTCCTTTCTGAGTGCCTGGGACAGATATTCAGATCTGGGAGGTTCCTGATAGGGTAAAAGCCATGTATAAAGAACTTTATGGTTGGATAGCTATGTACATAGGATATCTGATCTAGTTTCACTGGAACAAGGTACAAGGCAGGGATACTTCTGTCCCTTTGTGTTTTATTAATAGTAATAGAAACATTGGCACAAAGTTTAAGAGCGTTTCTTAAGGGATGGTTGAAACTATGAGCAAGAAACAAGGCTAAGTATATTCACAGGTGACTATATGTATAAGTTGCCATCAGATGTAGAGCGAGAGAGAGAATATTACCTGCTGATTCAGAATTTAATAGAGTATCAGGAATTATATTTGAAGAACTCTTATTATGAATGAGAAAACTAGGGTAACAGGTCAGGAGTTATCATGCTAACTGGAGAGGAGAAGTATATGGGAGTAAGGTAATAGGAGGGCAAACTGAGGAGAATTTTTAGATAAAATAAGAAGGTTGCTAGACAGGTGGTCAGGAAGGGTGGCCACAGTGAGGGATTAGGGCAGAGATTATTAGTGAATTAATTTTACTTTTCTTGTTATATATGTTATGGTTTATAAGTCCAAAGGAAAAAGTGTTGACTGAGTTCTAGAGGGTATGCTGTAGGTTTATGTAGCTATGGAACAGGGAGATAAGGGAGAGTCAAGATGGAAAAAGAGACACCAGGTGGAGGATGTTTGACTTCAGGAAGTGTGCAGTGGTGATAAATATGGTACCAGAGACTGAGGAGTAATGAGAAGAGTCAGTTGAAGTGGGTGGAGTGGCAAGCAGGGAGTAGGGAAAGAGACGGGGTGGATTTCTCAATGAATAGAAGTAAATATGGGTAAAGCGCCTTTAAACATGGTTGGTGGAATTCTAGATATGTGAAAATACAAGAGATAAAGGTGTGGTTGCTGAGGAAGATGAAAGAGGTTGTAAGGAAGAAATCTTTAGATTGAAGGAATAAGGGACATGCTAGAACAAAGAAGAGAAGAGAATGAAAAGGAGGTTGTTGTATTAAACTTTCTGAAGAGTAGAAAATAAGCCCTTAAATGGGGAGGGATTGGCTTGAATGCTGTCATGAAAAAAAGAAGAATGATAAGAAGTCAGGGAATGAAGAATAAAACAGCTAAGCAAATAAGGAAAATGTGAGTGATATGTAGGGCTTCATGAGAGAGAGGGATGCTAGCAATGCACTGGTAAGTCTTAAGGACAGTTAGATGATGGAGAATACTATATGTGAGAAGGAAGTCATATGGGAAGACTGCAGGATGTACAGAAGGGTGTGGGAGGCAGACCTGGCATATAATTTAAATTTATGGCTGTTACATAGGTAGCATGAGAAGAGGATAAGGGTAGAGGAAAGGAGGGTGGTTCTGTGGCAAAGAGGGATAAAGCCCTGACTGTGTCTCAGATGGCCCATGTTTGATTAGAGGCACGGGAAGGATGTGAGTGAATGACTAACAGTAGCTGGCCCACCCTGGTGGGAGGGAGGCAGCTTGGCTCACTGAAATAATAGCATGAAGAGGTTGGTGAACTCTGGGCTACAAAAAATGTACCACATGGTTAGGAGGTTGCACATGCTTGGAAGCATACATCTGCCCCCTGAACATAGTAGATCTTCTAAGGCTGCTTTTGGGTGGTGGATTAGAGCATGCTCCTTGCTAGCAGTATGAAACTGCACCAGCATCCGTGACCTTCTTTTGACCATGGACATGGGTCAGGTAGAGCCCAGTGGAGGCCAAGATGAGTCTAGTATACCTGGTGAATGTGAAGAGCAGCTGGTTGTA